>NC_089858.1:13911248-14126248 GCF_036373705.1 Amia ocellicauda | reverse complement strand
CTTTCTTTTTGCCTTCACTGCTCCCTCCCCCTCCCCCTCTCCCCTGCAGTACGGTGTGGTTCTGGATGCTGGCTCCTCGCACACCACCGTGTTCATCTACAAGTGGCCGGCGGACAAGGAGAACGGCACGGGCATCGTGACTCAGCACAAGGAGTGCCATGTGGAAGGTGAGAGAGCGAGAAAGCGAGAGAGGGACTCGGTGACCACAGCCTGGCCATAGAAGCAGGCTGACACAGGCTGCCCACAGAGGACAGTCACTGTGGTCACTGTGAGACAGGACACAGAGATGCACTTTTTCCTGCATATAAACCCACAATAAATATAAAAATAAATGAACAAACAACTTAATTTTGTTTTATTGTGTTGTATTGTTTATTGTATTGTGTGTGTATTGTGATTGTGTGTGCAGGTGTGTGTGTTGTGATTCCCACACGGAGCTGTATGAGTCATGTGCAGCAGCTCCAGACTGACTGTGGGGGATCAGTGATAATCCCTGAGCCAGCCTGGACCTGCCTGAGCACGGAGCACTGGAACACACTGCACCCACACTGCCAAATGACTGTCAGCTGCACAACCAAGCAGTGCTGTGTCTCAGTGTCTCGTGCCTCTCTGTCTTGCAGGTGGGGGGATTTCCAGCTACGCAGAGCAGCTGGGGGGGGCGGGGCGCAGTCTGGTGAAGTGTCTGGACCAGGTTGTGCAGGACATCCCAAAGAGGAGGCATGCCCAGACACCTGTGTATCTGGGTGCTACCGCGGGCATGAGGCTGTTGAAGTAAGTCCTGTACCCACCCTGTGTCTCCCCTGTTAGAATAAATGCTACTACCATAAATAACCATAATCATATTTGACCTGTATTGTTTGAGCCCTAGAACAGACTGTGCTCTGTGGCATGTCTCCAGGCATTTCAGTGTATTTCTCTGTCTTTCATCAGATGTCTGGGAGATGTTTGTTAATGGCCCTGTAGCTCCCGGTTATATTTTGTTCCTGTCGGAATCCTGTGTTTCTGTGACATCAGTCCCCTCCCTCTCTCTCTCTCTCGCTCTCCCTTTCTCAATTCCCTTCTCTGCCACTCCAACCTCTCCCCCTCCCTGCCCCCAGGAAGACAAGTCCCAGGCAGACCGCGCGGGTCCTGCAGGAGGTGAACGAGACGCTGGCCGCGTACCCTTTCGATTTCCGGGGCTCGGAGATCCTGTCAGGCCAGCTGGAGGGGGCGTACGGTTGGGTCACCGTCAACTACCTGCTGGAGAACTTCATCAAGGTGCCAACTGACCGACACACTCAGTAGTGTGTTTTACGGTGGCCCTGAACTGCAAAATACAACAAAACGTTTCCAGTGAACACTTTAACACAATTAGGTCATAGAGCTGGTGGAAGGCCTGTTCTAACATGTTAATTACATTTGTCAATGCCAGGCATGTCAAAAGGAGAACCATTACCTAATTTCTGTTGTGGAAAAGTATTTGTTGTGTTTTGCACTTCAGGGCCACAGTAGTGTTTTCAACATTAAACTTAATCATTTAAAGCACTTCAGTAAAGATACACAACACACCTGACCACAGACAGACAGGTACACAAACATACGCACACAGACACGCACACAGACACACACACGCACACAGACACACACACAGACACGCACACACTCACTCTCTCACACGGGCTGCTTCCCAAATCGTACTTTCTCCCTATACCCTTCAACAAGTGTGCACTTCGCGTGACGTTGTGCTGACGTGTGAGAGTGTGTACTTGAGTGAGCAAAGGTGAAGGCGAAGCTAAAAGCATTCAATGGGACACACTTCAGCATCAGCATTCAGCGCCTTTACCTTTGACTGAGAGTACCTACGCAATCATTTATTGTCATTGTAGTTTTAAAGAATGGAGACTGCTATAGCATTTATACTGTTACTCTTCCAAATAACTTTTTCAAGAATTTCGACAAGTAGTTATCATTATTATTATTGTTATTATTATTATTATTATTATTATTATTATTATTATTATTATTATTATGTGGAAATACATTGTTCACTTACACTCACCTAAAGGATTATTAGGAACACCTGTTCAATTTCTCATTAATGCAATTATCTAACCAACCAATCACATGGCAGTTGCTTCAATGCATTTAGGGGTGTGGTCCTGGTCAAGACAATCTCCTGAACTCCAAACTGAATGTCTGAATGGGAAAGAAAGGTGATTTAAGCAATTTTGAGCGTGGCATGGTTGTTGGTGCCAGACGGGCCGGTCTGAGTATTTCACAATCTGCTCAGTTACTGGGATTTTCACGCACAACCATTTCTAGGGTTTACAAAGAATGGTGTGAAAAGGGAAAAACATCCAGTATGCGGCAGTCCTGTGGGCGAAAATGCCTTGTTGATGCTAGAGGTCAGAGGAGAATGGACCGACTGATTCAAGCTGATAGAAGAGCAACTTTGACTGAAATAACCACTCGTTACAACCGAGGTATGCAGCAAAGCATTTGTGAAGCCACAACACGTACAACCTTGAGGCGGATGGGCTACAACAGCAGAAGACCCCACCGGGTACCACTCATCTCCACTACAAATAGGAAAAAGAGGCTACAATTTGCACAAGCTCACCAAAATTGGACAGTTGAAGACTGGAAAAATGTTGCCTGGTCTGATGAGTCTCGATTTCTGTTGAGACATTCAGATGGTAAAGTCAGAATTTGGCGTAAACAGAATGAGAACATGGATCCATCATGCCTTGTTACCACTGTGCAGGCTGGTGGTGGTGGTGTAATGGTGTGGGGGATGTTTTCTTGGCACACTTTAGGCCCCTTAGTGCCAATTGGGCATCGTTTAAATGCCACGGCCTACCTGAGCATTGTTTCTGACCATGTCCATCCCTTTATGACCACCATGTACCCATCCTCTGATGGCTACTTCCAGCAGGATAATGCACCATGTCACAAAGGTCGAATCATTTCAAATTGGTTTCTTGAACATGACAATGAGTTCACTGTACTAAACTGGCCCCCACAGTCACCAGATCTCAACCCAATAGAGCATCTTTGGGATGTGGTGGAACGGGAGCTTCGTGCCCTGGATGTGCATCCCACAAATCTCCATCAACTGCAAGATGCTATCCTATCAATATGGGCCAACATTTTTAAAGAATGCTTTCAGTACCTTGTTGAATCAATGCCACGTAGAATTAGGGCAGTTCTGAAGGCGAAAGGGGGTCAAACACAGTATTAGTATGGTGTTCCTAATAATCCTTTAGGTGAGTGTATATCACCTCTTAGTTTTTTACTACTTCAGTATTTAATTAATTTATAGGTGCCAAAGAGTTTTGTCATTGTCATTTCTACAGTGAAGCAGTGAAGCGCACAAAAAGCTCAATTAGGCTCCCTGCACTCGTTCCCTAAGGTATTGGGACACCCCTTAAGATGGTGACCATAGTACTTCCACCACATATGGAGAGCTGTTTGTGCCAAAAGTGTTCGTCCGTCAGTTTGGTAGATCATTGGGAAATTCATCAATTTGGCCATTCAGGTGGCAGTTTGGTCATAGAGTAGTAAATTCATCCAGGAATCTGTCAAGTAATTTGTTAATTGTTCGATTCGTGTGTCAATTAATCCGTAATTACATTGATCAACTATGTAATTAATGTGGCTATTCATTAATAAACAAATTTCCAGAAAACCAGAACAATTTCTAAACAAACTTACAGACACACCAATGAACTTCCAGATCAACAGACCAACTGTCAATCATGCACTGTGCCAAACCCACTTCAGTCTTTCTAACCAATAGTAGCAGACACGCCTATTTTAACCAATAAAACTCCAGACTCACGTAAAACGGCTTCAGCCAATAGGAAAGGACGTTTCTCTGTCTCTCACCTCAATCCGCGTAATCCACATTAATTACATAGTTGATCAATGTAATTACGGATTAATTATCAGACAAATTAACAAATTATTTGAGAGATTCCTGGATGAATTTACTACTCTATGATCAAACTGACGCCTGAATGGCCAAATTGACGAATTTCCGAATGAATTACCCAATGAACTACCAAATTGAAAGACAAACATTTTTGGCACAAACGGCGCTCCATAGCCCCGCAAGAGAAGGGAACGAGGGAGCAAGTGTGTGATTTGGGACACAGCCTTAAACACAGGCAGGCAGAGAAGGAATCTGTCCCTCTGTCTTCCAGCTCCCACAGTACTGTTTTATTGTATATAGTATTTTACATTTACATATAAAAACAATTCAAATTTTTAATACTTATGATTAAAAACTTTTAAAATCAATTCTTAAAATCACTTAAAATTTTTAAAATCTTTGTGATTTTAACGAAAAACAAAATAATTAACTTCAAATAAACATGTGCACAAAACAACAAAACAAACGTGATTAAAGCAAAACTGCTCACCAACATAAAAGTCAAATACATTGAAAATAACTGAAAATGCATTGGACAAAATAAAGAAACAATTAAAAAGGTAAAAATAAAAAACAAACAAAAAAGGTCCAATGCATTTAAAATTAAATCCAAAACGGACAATGTATTTGACAAAAAAATATAACAAAACTAAACCAAAAAAAAAAACCCTAAACAATTAGTGATTTAAAAACAACTAAATCTTTAAAAACAGTTAAGATTCATTTTAAAATCGTTTTTAAAACAATCATCCATAAAATAATTAAAAGATCTTGGACTCGGGCTCCAGCAGGGGGAACTGACCGTCCCCGGAGGTGGGTCCCATCATGGGATCCTGAGCTCCCCCAGATCTTGTATGTGCCAGTTCTTATAGGCTTCCTCCTTGCCCCTCTGATGGACCTCCAGATTGACGTAGTCCCTCACGAGCACCATGCCCCTCCGCGCGATGACAATCGGGTCCAGCTCCTGCTTATTGAATAGACAGATGTTCCGTCCCTCCCACTGGGCCTGCTTCACTGCGCAGACGACACGCCACCAGCACCTCAGGGTAGAAGATGTTAGTCCCCTGGTAGGACCGTACAAGATCTGCCGGGCGGTCGCCCGCGCAGGAACGGCAAACCTGTGGAGGAACGGAGAAAACAGGAGCCAGACCCTGCAGGCGGAGGGGCACTCACTAAAGATGTGAGCCTCCGTCTCCTTCCCCAGGCAACCCTTATAGATTCTCCTCTGTGGAGGCCTCTAGTGGCCAATATACTGTTTTATTAGGTGTAGTATTTTACATGACATAGATAAAAAACAATTCAAATTTTTAATACTTGTGATTAAAAACTTTTAAAATCAATTCTTAAAATCACTTAAAATTTTTAAAATCTTTGTGATTTTAACGAAAAACAAAATAATTAACTTCAAATAAACGTGCACAAAACAACAAAACAAATGTGATTAAAGCAAAACTGCTCACCAACATAAAAGTCAAATACATTGAAAATAACTGAAAATGCATTGGACAAAATAAAGAAACAATTAAAAAGGTAAAAATAAAAAACAAACAAAAAAGGTCCAATGCATTTAAAATTAAATCCAAAACGGACAATGTATTTGACAAAAAAATATAACAAAACTAAACCAAAAAAAAAACCCTAAACAATTAGTGATTTAAAAACAACTAAATCTTTAAAAACAGTTAAGATTCATTTTAAAATCGTTTTTAAAACAATCATCCATAAAATAATTAAAAGATCTTGGACTCGGGCTCCAGCAGGGGGAACTGACCGTCCCCGGAGGTGGGTCCCATCATGGGATCCTGAGCTCCCCCAGATCTTGTATGTGCCAGTTCTTATAGGCTTCCTCCTTGCCCCTCTGATGGACCTCCAGATTGACGTAGTCCCTTACGAGCACCATGCCCCTCCGCGCGATGACAATCGGGTCCAGCTCCTGCTTATTGAATAGACAGATGTTCCGTCCCTCCCACAGGGCCTGCTTCACTGCGCAGACGACACGCCACCAGCACCTCAGGGTAGAAGATGTTAGTCCCGTGGTAGGACCGTACAGGATCTGCCGGGCGGTCGCCCGCGCAGGAACGGAAAACCTGTGGAGGAACGGAGAAAACAGGAGCCAGACCCTGTAGGCGGAGGGGCACTCACTAAAGATGTGAGCCACCGTCTCCTTCCCCAGGCAACCCTTGTAGATTCTCCTCTGTGGAGGCCTCTAGTGGCCAATATAGGTAGGGTCCATGCAGGGGCGGACTGGGACCAAAAAACGGCCCTGGACTTTTACCCAGGAGGGCGATGGCTGGTGACGTCTGGGTCCCAATAGTGCGGTCAGGCTGGGGGGTGTTGCCAAAGTGTGGATCTGGGTGCCAACGAAGTGCGGTGGGGGGAGGGGGACGTGGTGTTGGAGATGTGCGGTCCGGGTGTCTACACGGGGCAACCAGCCCACATGGGAATCAACCAGCCCTTCTGGCATTTGATCAAGTGAACTGTAATATTCATGGTTCTCTCTCCTCTGCCCTCCCCTCCCCTCCCCTCCCCTCCCCTCCCCCCCATCTCTCTCTCTCTCTCTCTTTCTCTGTGGAGCAGTATGGGTTTGTGGGCCGCTGGCTAAACCCAGGCCGTGACACAGTGGGGGCGCTGGACTTAGGGGGGGCATCGACACAGATCACCTTTGCCACAAAGGAGGTGCTGGAGGACAAGAAGAACAGCCTGTCCCTGAGGCTCTACGGGCAGCAGTACCAGCTCTACACACACAGCTTCCTCTGCTATGGCCGGGACCAGGTGCTGCGCAAAGTCCACGCCCAGGTCATCAAGGTACACACCCACCACACTGACCAGCGCTGACACTGACTGACACCCTGACTGACTGACTGACTGACACACTGAGTGCCTGATTCTGTCTCCTCCCTCTTCCCCTGTCTAGGACCAGGGCTACAGTAAGGAGGTGTCGCACCCGTGTATGCCAGCGGGGATGGTCAGGAACCTGACCCTGGCGGAGGTGTTTGACTCGCCCTGCACCACGGACCAGCAGCCCCGCCCCTACAGGCCCCAGGAACGCGTGCTCCTGATCGGCACGGGCAGCTATGAGCGTTGCCGTGCAAACGTCTCTCGCATCTTCAGCTTCGGCAACTGCAACTTCTCACGCTGCTCCTTCGACGGGGTGTACCAGCCGCCCGTGACAGGCAACTTCATGGTGAGTGGGAGTGGGGCAGTTCAAGGGGAAAAAAGAAAGTCTGCTCTAGGGATTCACTACATTTCTGCCTCTCTCTCTCCCTCGCAGGCGTTCTCTGCATTCTTCTACACACACAGTTTCCTGCTGCGTACCACAGAGATCTTGGTCAACTCCCCTGACCAGCTGGACCGTGCCACACGCAGGGTCTGCAACATGACCGCTGAGGAGGTCAGTGTGACCCCTGACCCCACTTCCTGGCTGCATATCGGACAGTGTTTGTTTTGTTCTTTTTCTCTTTATAATAATCATGTCTCCCTCCCTCCCTCCATTTCTTCTGTACTTCAGATGGTAGTGAAGGCTCCAGACCAGAAGCGGCGACTGCAGGATTACTGTGCTGTGTCTGTGTTCATCCAGCTGCTGACACTCAATGGCTACGGCTTCAACAGCTCCACCTTCTCACACATCTCCTTCCAGAAGAAGGTACAGCCCTCCATCCCTCTCCATCTTTCTTCATCTCTCTCTGGGTCTCTCTGCCTCTCTACCAGTTAACTAGTAGTGTAGAGTTCTGTTGTTGTTTAACTGTATTCAACAGCTGTTTAGCTATTTTTACAGATATGTAGATATGAGTGGTATAGCAGTATTGTGCAGTTGTGTAGTTGTTGTATTGTTGTTTAGCTGTACGGTGCATCTGTACATAGGTTTCTTGTAGCAATGCAGCTGTATTGTGTAACTGTGTCCCCATCTCTCTCCCTCTCTCTGTGTCTCTCTGTGTCTGTCCAGGCGGGGGACACATCCGTCGGCTGGGCACTGGGCTACATGCTGAGTCTGAGCAGCCTGCTGCCAGGGGAGAGCCTGGGCATCCGCAAGGCACTGCGGCCGGGTGCCTGGGGGGGGCTGCTCTTTCTCCTGTCGCTGCTCCTCCTCCTCGCCCTCGTGCTGCTAATGCAGCACCTGTCACGCAAGAACAAGGGCGACGGCACCGTCATCTAGACACTACCATCTCTGTGTGTCTCTCTGGGTCTCTCTATGTCTCTCTGCGTCTCTGTCCGTTCCCTGTGTCTCATGCAGGCTTGTCTAAGGCCTGTGTCCTCCACGTTGCTCTGTCTAGAGAGGCAGGCAGGAGTGCCCAATGCCACGGTGACTGGCACAGCTGGGCTGCCCAGCAACACCCTGTCTATAGTAATGCCCAGGCCCTGCCCCCGCACCCCTTCCCTGACCACTGCAGCTTCCTCGTAGCCAGAGCAGCCTGGGCTGCAGTCAGACTGACCCTACTGACACTGGCTTCTTACATCTGACTATGAACGGGAATGTGTCGCTGTCCTGTTGTAACCACAGCAGCCACAAATCATTGTATGTCTGGCGGTCGGTGTCATGTGCGCACAGTGCGAAACTCACCTGGACTGCGGACACCCAGTGATAACCACTGCGCTCCCAACATGTGTATTCACTATTACTAATGTTATAATTTGTATTATTACTGCTACTACTTTGTCTATAATTACAGTTGTTTGTGATATATTTTTCAATTTCAATTATTAATATGTGCATGCATAAACAAAGAGAAGAAGAAGACTGGAACACGTCAATGCAGTTTAAATCCCCCCTGAGTCGGCTCTGTGTTTACATATTTGTACTAACAGCTTCCCAGTTAATTAAAAAAAAAAAAGTTTGGTTCCAGGTGGGACCACGTCTCAGGACCAGGGCTGGCCATTGCAGCTCAGTACAACCCAGGGCCCCCGTGGCTCCAGGAAAAGTCCCATTTGATTGGGGAGGATTTCTATTTTTATATATAAATAAATAATGTTTTAAGTAACGATGTTGTAAGTCTGATTTTTTTAGTGTCTTTGGTAAATAAGTTAAATTGAAAGTGCCAGCTGTCAATGCAAGTAAAGATCCGTCACAGTAGATTCACTGAAGTCACCAGACTCTTGAGATTCCTGACATGGGGTTTTGTGTGTTTGTTTTTGTGTGTTTTATTACTCAGTCTGTGCAATTGTGCAATGACCTTGGTCAAAGGGGTTGCGGAGGGGCAATCATTATAGCCAACTTGGCAAAATACCTTCAATGACCTTCATGACCTCAGAGTCCTGCTTCTGCTGAGAAATGCAGTTTCACTTCAGATTCCTATTTTTTGTTTTTCTTTAAATTCAAGTTTGAGGAAAAGAGATATTTCCTTGTTGCCCAACACAGAGTTTGTAATCTTCCATCTCCATGGTGATGCAAGAAGGTCATGTTGAGTAACGTAGCATCCCAGACCCCAGTAGACACACACACCGACACAGAGCCCAATAGACATTCACACACACAGAGCCCAAGAGACACGCACACACACACAGACCCCAATAGACACACACAAACGCACAGAGCCCAAGAGACACGCACACACACACACACAGAGACCAATAGACACGCACACACACACAGACCTCAATTCAATAGACATGCACACAAACACAGAGCCCAACAGACACGCGCACACACACACACACAGAGACCAATAGACACGCACACACACACAGACCCCAATAGACGCACACAAACACACACACAGACCCCAAGAGACACGCACACACACACAGACCTCAATTCAATAGACACGCACACACACACAGACCCCAATAGACACACACAAACACACAGAGCCCAAGAGACACACACACACACACAGACCCCAATAGACACGCACACACACACAGACCCCAATAAACACACACAAACACAGAGCCCAACAGACACGCGCACACACACACAGAGACCAATAGACACGCACACACACACAGACCCCAATAGACGCACACAAACACACAGAGCCCAAGAGACACACACACACACACACACACACACACACACAGACCCCAATAGACACACAAATACACAGAGCCCAAGAGACACGCACACACACACAGAGCCCAAGAGACACGCACACACACACAGACCCCAATTCAATAGACATGCACACAAACACACAGAGCCCAACAGACACGCGCACACACACACACTAGAGTCCAATAGACACGCACAGCCCATACAGTTGTTGGGGGGGGTTGCACAGAGACGATCTGCAAACACATTATTAAACAATGGTTTTTTTTCACGAATATCTAGAGAAATGTAATGTATTTTATAAAGTTAACAATTCCTTATACAGAATGGAAACTGTGTTTTGATAGCCCTATTTGATGCATATTCATTAATTGGCTATATGAGCTTCTCTGGGAAATAACAGAATTGCAAGACCTTATTGACGCCTCTGGTAAAATCAGATTTGTCTTGTTTTTGATTTTGTGAACTGAACTGCAAATGAATATTAAAGTGACAGAAAGTATTGAAGGAAAACAAAAATCAATTGTTTGGAATTATTAAAGAGCAATGCTAAATGTGTAAGAGGATCGCGTTTAAGCCAACGACAATGGCGCGGTGCTGAAGCGTTTGAAATTGTGCCTCCTGCTCCATTGGTGGCTGCACTATTGGGCCTGGGCGTGCCTTGGCCCGACCAATTTTCTCATTGGCCCGCCTAAAAATTTGTAAGGAACTGGATGGAAACAATACCCAATCATGTTGTCCGTCTGCAGTTGCTATGAAACAGAAGATAAACATGTAAAATATTAGAATTATCACGGCCAATTCAATCCAGAGCCATCTAGAGAGATTATAATTTAGAAAACACACACGAATGGCTTGCAACAAGCACGAAACTAGCAAGGCTCACACCGTAGCTGTCAGCAAGTACAGTGACTACAAACACACCTTCGAGTCTGAACGAGGGACTGTGCTCCACTAGTTAAATTCAAAAACAATACATTCAAAAAGAATAGAAATGAATCAGGAGCATATTAACGTTGTATTGTATATTGTGATGCTGTGTGCTAAACAGAAGATCACTCTTTGAGGACATACAGTGAGGTAAAAAAGTATTTGATCCCCTATCAATCAGCAAGATTTCTGGCTCCCAGGTGTCTTTTATACAGGTAACGAGCTGAGATCAGGAGCACTCTCTTAAAGGGACTGCTCCTAATCTCAGCTCATTACCTGTATAAAAGACACCTGTCCACAGAAGCAATCAATCAATCAGATTCCAAACTCTCCACCATGGCCAAGACCAAAGAGCTGTCCAAGGATGTCAGGGACAAGATTGTAGACCTACAAGGCTGGAATGGGCTACAAGACCATCGCCAAGCAGCTTGGTGAGAAGGTGACAACAGTTGGTGCGATTATTCGCAAATGGAAGAAACACAAAATAACTGTCAGTCTCCCTCGGTCTGGGGCTCCATGCAAGATCTCACCTCGTGGAGTTTCAATGATCATGAGAATGGTGAGGAATCAGCCCAGAACTACACGGGAGGATCTTGTTAATGATCTCAAGGCAGCTGGGACCATAGTCACCAAGAAAACAATTGGTAACACACTACGCCGTGAAGGACTGAAATCCTGCAGCGCCCGCAAGGTCCCCCTGCTCAAGAAAGCACATGTACAGGCCCGTCTGAAGTTTGCCAGTGAACATCTGAATGATTCAGAGGAGAACTGGGTGAAAGTGTTGTGGTCAGATGAGACCAAAATCGAGCTCTTTGGCATCAACTCAACTCGCCGTGTTTGGAGGAGGAGGAATGACCCCAAGAACACCATCCCCACCGTCAAACATGGAGGTGGAAACATTATGCTTTGGGGGTGTTTTTCTGCTAAGGGGACAGGACAACTGCACCGCATCAAAGGGACGATGGACGGGGCCATGTACCGTCAAATCTTGGGTGAGAACCTCCTTCCCTCAGCCAGGGCATTGAAAATGGGTCGTGGATGGGTATTCCAGCATGACAATGACCCATAACACACAGCCAAGGCAACAAAGGAGTGGCTCAAGCACATTAAGGTCCTGGAGTTGCCTAGCCAGTCTCCAGACCTTAATCCCATAGAAAATCTGTGGAGGGAGCTGAAGGTTCGAGTTGCCAAACGTCAGCCTCGAAACCTTAATGACTTGGAGAGGATCTGCAAAGAGGAGTGGGACAAAATCCCTCCTGAGATGTGTGCAAACCTGGTGGCCAACTACAAGAAACGTCTGACCTCTGTGATTGCCAACAAGGGTTTTGCCACCAAGTACTAAGTCGAAGGGGTCAAATACTTACTTCCCTCATTAACATGCAAATCAATTTATAACTTTTTTGAAATGCGTTTTTCTGGATTTTTTTGTTGTTATTCTGTCTCTCACTGTTAAAATACACCTACCATTAAAATTATAGACTGATAATTTCTTTGTCAGTGGGCAAATGTACAAAATCAGCAGGGGATCAAATACTTTTTTCCCCCACTGTAGGGAAAATGAAGATGCGCATAACAGGGGCAATTTCTGGGAGTTATTTAAACTGTTGTGCAAATATGATCCAGAGATTCAAAGTAGGCTTGATGCTATCCCTAAAAACGCCACAATGACCAGCCATGAAATACAAAATGATTTACTTGATTCTGCAGCAACTCTCTTGCTACGCAGAATTAAGAAGGAGCTGCATGAGAAGGACACCTACTTTGCTATCCTAGCTGATGAGTGTAAGGACATTTCAAAATGAGAGCTGGTAGCGGTCTGTCTATTTTATATTTATAATGGGGAGATCAAAGAGAGGGCTATTAGTTTTCTCTTAAATACTTCCAGTACCACGTGCATGGCCAGGGAGACAGGCTGAGATTAGAAGGTTTAACACATGGTTGAAATCTTGGTGTAGGGAAGAGGGTTTTAGGTTTATGGAGCATTGGTCTTTCTTCTGGGAGGTGCAGATGGGACATGTACAAACCAGACAGTCTACACCTAAACAGAAAGGGGGTTAATGCATTGGAAGAGCGTATGTGCAGAGTAATTGAGAATCTTTTAAACTATTTAAACTAGGGACCAGCTCTGACAATGGGAGATGTTCCACTAAGGAAAACAAAGGGAAACTGCTAGTAGGAAAGTCCTGAAATGTTTGTGCCTCAATGCCAGGTGTATAAGGATCAATATGTTAGACCTAGAAGCCACAGTGCTGGCGTGTGACTATGATGTTGTAGGAGTGACAGAAACATGGCTTACAGAAAATGATGGGGATGAATACAAGTTGAAAGGATACACACAGTACAGGCAAAATCGAAGAGGTGGTGGGGTAGCATAAGAGGCAGAAGAACTCAAATTAGATCCCAGTAATGAAACAGAGTCTGTGTGGGTTAAACTTTAGAATAAAATATCCGGAGGATTAGTGGTAGGAGTGTGTTACAGACGACCCAACTCAGATATTCAGAAAGATGTTGCACTGTACAGAGGACTGTATGTAGCAAGGATGTGGCTGTTATAATGGGGGATTTAAATTTCCCAGTGGGGACTACAGAAGCAGAAATAGAAATGGTTGAGATGGTAAATGACTGCTTTCTAACTCAATTTGTCAGGGAACCAACCAGAGAGAGCGCATGCATTGACTTGATCTTTTCAAATGACCAAGATAGAGTCAGAGGCAATGGCGACTCTAGAGTCTGTAGAGGCCCTAGGCAAAATATTTTCCAGTGTTTTCTCCGGTGATAACGGGGGGGGGGGGGGGGTGCTGACGGTGTTTTCAATGGTGAGAGCTGGGGTGGGGGTGCTGACGGTGTTTTCTCTTTGGGGGCCCGCTTCCAGCTCGGTTTGCCTACCCCCTTGCGACGCCCCTGGTCAGAGGGACACTAGTCATAGAACCAATGGCAAACTGTGATCACAATATGGTTAGGTTTTGAGGCATTCTTTCAAAAAACAAGGACCAAGTCTAAAACAATGGTCTACAATTTTAGAAAAGCAAACCTTGAAGGTATGAGGCGGCACTTAGAAGAGGTAGACTGGAGCACACTGGATACAGAGTTAGTTGAAAATTGATGGTTATATTTTAAGAATATACTACTTGAGACTCAGGAGAAATTTGTACCAAAACTTAGCAAATTGAGCACCAAAAAACATTGGCCAAAATGGTTTAATAGAAGTATGCAAAAAACATATCAAGAGAATGAGAAAATGTTGTATAGCGCATACAAAAGGGATAGAGACTAAACAAAATACAAAGGATATGCTGAACTGCAAAGAGATCTTAAAAAATTGATCAGGAAAGCAAAGAGGGAAATAGAAAGAAACATAGCTCTTAGAGCTAAAACTAATGCAAAGATGTGGCAAATGTAGTTTTTACAAAAGAAAAAATGGTTAACATGCCACAGGTTAACAACCAGTCCAGTCAAATCCTAAGAGAGATCAGGATAAATGAGGAGGAGGTACTAAAGGGACTAGCAGAATTGAAAACAAACAAATCACCTGGGCCAGATGGGATATTTCCAACAGTACTTAAAGAAATTATGGAAATTATTTATAGGCCGCTTTTGTCGGCCGATTTGTCTGTTTTTAATTCTGCTAGTCCCTTTAGTACCTCCTCCTCATTTATTACGATCTCTCTTAGGATTTGACTGGACTGATTGTTAACCTGTGGCATGTCATCCGTTGTTTCTTTTGTGAAAACCTCTGTGAAATACTAATTTAGAACATTTGCCACATCTTGTTCATTTTCCAAGATTCTTCCATTTTTGCCCTTTAGCTGTTTCACTTCCTCCTTTATTGACCTCTTGCTGTTGTAATATTGAAAAAAGCTCTTTGCATTAGTTTTAGCTAAATATTACATATCTCACGGACAGGTTGCAATGAGGCAACCAAGTTGTATGGCATCAATCTAACCTAGGCAGAGGTGTCTATATTTATGCAGCACATAAAGTCTGCACACGGACAGATGTTTCCAACTCTAGTCGACTCTAGTCGTGTTGGACTGCTGCAGTGACAAGATATTTCCAAACATACACAATTTGCTCAAGGTTCTTATTACCCTTCCAATGACTACATGCACTGTTGAGCGACTCTTTTCCAGCATCAACCGTATAAAGACAGCGGGTAGGAGCTCCATGTTCACAGGGCGCCTGAACTCCCTGTGTCTGTTGAGATTTGAGAGGAACCTTATGGACAGCTTAAATTATGATAAGGTTATATACATTTTTAAAACAAAACCTTGACACCTCCTACTTTAGTAGCAATTAGGACTAGTACATTTGTTTTTGGAAGGGATATGTTCTCTTAATTGGTAGGCTACTACTAAAATAAACACATATTCCCGATCTGCTTAAAATGGCCAACACTTCCCATTTAAGTGAGGTTTTCAAAATGTAAAAGTTAATTAGTTCATTTTCTACAGGCCTTATTCATGTTATAAGTAATTGCCATTACCTAATGCCCACATATTGTGTAACTATTAAGAGAGTTGAGTGAATTAAAAAAGTGTTGAACCTGTGGCATTATTTTTACGGCAATACGCTTCCGTAGTTATGTACGTACTTTGAGCCCTTTATTTGTTGCATGCAAAAAAGCAGGTCAATTATCAGTAAAGCAAAATTCTGATAGCGATAAATATTAGATTGATTTTACAGCCCCTAGATGCATTAAAAAAAATTCTATAGGTTTCCGTTATTGGGTGTCAGTGGTGCAGGGACCTTAGGTATTGTTTCGTCTTTTGTTGCCCATAATGATTTTGTTCTGCCCGGTCAATATTCAAATCCTGGAGCCGCCACTGTCCTGTGTAGCATCACTTCCCCTTGTCTCTTCTGTGAGGCGCAAGTGTTATTGAATGCAGTGGCATCTAGGGGCAGTGTCGTGGTATTTCTGTATAAAATGCCCAGCCTTAAACCAGAGTATAATTCAACGTGGAAATAGTAACCGTAACATGTGCGTCAGTCGCAGATTCTGAAGACTACCAGTTCCAGAATGCAATGCGGCAGTGAGTGTCAGACCCGGAAGTGAGTGCGGTGAGGGCAGACGCCGGTGCACACTGTCATGGCGAGCGCCCGGTTAGCTGCGATTGCCGAAGCGGACATCGACCCCAATGGGGTCTTCAAATACGTACTGATCCGGGTCCAAACTACGGCGATAGGTGACGAGACCCCTAGTAAAGATATCGTACGTGGGTACGCGTGGGCCGAGTACCATGGTGAGTGGGGATGTGTGCAAGCCAAATGTGTGTAAATCTCTGTATAGGCTATAGCTGCACCCCGTAGCGTTATTTTCATGGTGTTCACGCTGCTCCCGACCTCCATTTACAGCTACTGCTGCGGGGAGACCTGCTGAATTAGATAATACAGTGAACACATTTCCGTACAGAACAATATAGAGAATTACAGTGCAGTGTTAATAGAGTTGTGCAGTACAATAATGCACAGTAGTCCAGTGCAGTACTATGTAATAGAGTACAGTGTATTGAAATGAATTGTAATCTAGTGTAGTACAATGCAGTATAAATGAATACAGTACAGTGTCATAGAGTGCATGCTGGACTGGGATGCACGCTAATTCTACAGCTGCTGTGCTTATCAGATCAGACTCAAATTCAAAACAAGCTTTATTGACAGGACAAGTTTACACAGGTTCTGCCACAGCATTTACAGGTACATTAAAGAACAACCCTCTTTCTCTCCCCTGTCTCCAGCTGACATCTACGACCGCGTTGCAGAGGAGATCGAGCGCGGTGGCGGGCTGGACTGTGAGTGCCTTGGGGGGGGTAGGATCAGGCATGACAGCCAGGCCAAGAAGATACATGTCTATGGATACTCTATGGTGAGAGGGGGCAGGGGGAACAGGGTGCTGTCCGGGTCCTGGATCTGCATTACCTGGTCCTGAACTCAGTCCCAGTGCACAGTGGACTGGACTGGACTGTACTGAGTTTACTGGGAGCTATCGGGCTCTGACTGATGGAGCAGAGAGATCAGCTGTTTTAGCTCCACCTCTCTCTCAAATTTAAATTAAAAACGAGCTTTACACAATTGTTGTCAAAGCATTTACAGATACAACAAAGTATAGAATAAATACAATAACAAATAATTGTGAAAATGCATCTCTCGCTCTCTCCCTGGCAGGGTTTTGGTCGAGCCAACCATGCGGTTGCCACTGAGAAGTTGCAGGCCCGTTACCCTGACTATGAGGTCACATGGGCTGATGAGGGGTACTGACACACCAAGACCAGAGCAGACTGGACGGAACCAGATACGCAGGAAGGACAGACAGGGTGTGAGAACACAGTGTGGTGTACAAGATGTGTGTACAGCATCACAGAGACTCATCCCCACTGAGCACAGCCTGAGAGGCACAGTCTGACTCGCCCAGCAGGGGTCAGCGTTGCACTTGAATTAAAACTTTCTTGTTGTTGTTGGTTTAATTTGATTATTTTGTATATATCTTTCATTCAAAGAGGCATTCTGTGGTATACAATTCTGTAATAAAAAAATAAAAATGTATATCTTGCCGAGTCTGAAAACTGGACTGTGTGAGTGTGTGTGGGGGGTGGACATGCTCCCTCTCTGACCTTGTGTTCTATCTCAGGAGAGAGAGAGAGATTAACACATTTATGAAATAAGTACTTTGTTGAAGGAATTGGTGTCTTGTTAACCCTTGATGGGGTTGAGGGGTTGAATGGGAGAGGTGGAAAAGTGTGTGTCTCTGTCTGCTCATCTCTCCGTCTATCGGTCCGTCCGTCTATGTGTCTGTCTTTCTGCTTGTATGATTGGACTCTTGTCAGGTTTGGTGTGTGTGTGTGTCTGCGCCGTACGTGAACATACACTATGTAACACAATGTTTGTTCCTGGGTAGTAAGTGTTATTTCCTAATTGCATATGCCTCAAAAGTATTTACAGTATAATCGTAAATCTCGAAAAACTACTCACTTCTAAATCTTTTGTAGTCATTTATGTATTACTTTAGTATAAATACATGCTAATTTTCTGACTTTATGTGAACGAAAAGACACACATTTGCCCGTTTTCTAATTGGAAATAGGTAAATTTCAAAATACCACTGTCCTAGTCATAAAAGCAAAGTTTGTGGGGATAATAGCCATTTTCTATGCTTTGGCATAAGCAATTAGGAAATAACACTTAACAAAAAAACAAACAAAAAATGTTACACGGTGTTATCAGTATGTGCACCGTGTATCAATCAGTGACATTGTACTGCGTAACCTCTGCTATAGCTTTAAAGTCCAGGTGTTATCAGAGAGAGCGAGAGAAGAGGGTGGAGCAAAGTGAGGGTCTCTGAGAGCGCACTGTAGTCTGTACACCAGTGTGAATTAGTCTTCATCAGTGAGTGTCAGTGTGTGTCAGGGACAGTCTCCAGGATGAAGTCTGGTCTGTGCAGCTTCCTCCTGCTGCTGCTACTGTGTGTCCAGAGCTGGGGTAAGCTATTTGTCTCGGCATGTCTCTCTCAATCTTCTCACCGTGTCTGTCTTTCTGTCTACTCACCATGTCCGATTCCCCATTTGAACCTCCCTGTCTCTCAATCTGCACGCCATGTCTGTCTCCCCATCTCTCTCGCTGTCTCACCATGTGTGTCTCACTGTCTTTCTCTCCTTGTCCCAGTATTTGTTTATCCCATTTAGTCTGTGTCTCACTTTGACTCTGAAATGTGCAGAGAGAGAAAGGGGAGAGGGAGGAAGATGGGAAAATAACAGAGGGGAAAGTATGGCTGAGTGAACAAGCAGTAGTCATTTCAGAGGAATGGACTGGTCAGAATGGTGCAGGCCCATGAGGTGGAATGTGCTGCCTGAACTTTGGGCTCATAAACTGCAGTCTTTGGCTCATTAATGCCTCTGCACTTTCACTGACTGATAACACAGCTATCACTGTAGGACAGGTGTGTGTGTGTCTGAGCACAGTCTCCCAGCGCACAGAATTAGCCTGTTATCAGAACTGATTAAATTTGACTGATGAGGACATTTTAATTTTTACAGCTGTAATTTTACACTAACAGAATATCAGAGTTCAATAATCAGACTACCTTCCCCCCACAGTAGAGATGGTGCAGTTCAGTGATAGTGTGAGACAATGCTGCTTAAGTCGGTAGGTGTCTGGTGTTTGATGTCAGGCCGGGTTGTGTTTGGTGACTTGTTCTCGCTGTTGAGCAGTGATTGGCTCGGCGCTGCTTGGTGACCCTGTGACCTCATGTGGGCTGCCATTGTGTGACTTTGTGTGCAACTGCGAGGGCTGCAGCGACGAGAGGAAGTGTGGTGAGTGTGCATGTACACAGACACACTGTATGCATACATGCATTCACAGACTCACGCACACAGACTCTCACATGCATTCAGAGGAACAGACACATATGCATGCATACTGACACACACTGACCTACAAACACACTGACAGAAAAGCGCACACATGCTGGCATGCTCACAGGACAGTACATTGCTATTCTCCACAAGGCAGTGCAGTGCTGTGGTGCTCACTCTCACTCTCGCTGTGCAAGGCTATGGTCAGAATTTCCTGTGCGACTTTGAGAGGTCATTGTGTGGCTGGAGTGACCGGTCCGGCCCGTCCACGGCCTGGGAGAGGAGACAGAGGCACGAGACCCTGCCGGACAACGCCCCCTTCTCTGACTACACACTGGGCACTGATGCAGGTAAACACACTACACACTGGGCACTGATGCAGGTAAACACACTACACACTGTGCACTGATGCAGTTAACCACACTACACACTGTGCACTGACGCAGGTAACCACACTACACACTGTGCACTCTCTCCCCTCCTCTCTCTCTCTCTCCCTCCCTCCCTCCCCCAGGCTGGTTTGTGGCAGTCCAGTCTTCTAGTTCTGAGCACAGCAGTGTCGCCCTCCTGGAGTCCCCAGTAATGTCAGAGGCTGCTGCCAGCTGTGAGGTTCGACTGCGTTACTTCATGTGGGACTCAGGTATGAACAACACCCCCCTGCTGCCCCACCTGCCCAGCCATGTGACAGTCCACTCTCATCTGACCCCACCCCCTGCTGCTCTCTCTCAGTCAGTCCATCACTACAGTTCTCTGAAAGTCAGTGCATTTCTGTCAGTGTGTCATCCATTCTGTTCAATTCTGTCAGTGTGTCAACCAGGCAGTGCAATTCTGTCAGTGTGTCAGTCAGTCAGTAGTATCTGTGTGTCTGTCCACAGGTGTGTCTGAGGGTATGTTGGGGACAGCACTATGGGCGAGTGTGTGGCGGTTGGCAGAGGGGGCGGGGGGACTGGTGTGGCGCCCAGGCGTGTCCAGCGTGCGTGGCTGGAGGGATGCGTCTTTCTTCCCCGGCCGTCTCCCCAGGGGGTTCATCCTGCGCCTGCACTCCCAGCATGGCCCCCACGAGCCTGGTGCCGTCGCCATTGATCAGCTGGAGTTCAGGAACTGTGCCCTACCAGGTGAGTGATTGAGAGTGTGAGCGTGTCTTTGTTTGTTTTTGTTTGTTAGTGTGTTAGTGAGGCATGTCACTGTGTCTTCTGTCCAGTCTGTTTGTCTAATTAAAAATACCAAATCTCCATTTTTCCCTCTCTCTCTCTCTCAGTGCCAGATCAGGGTCCATGCACTGAGGGGGAGGTTCGGTGTGCCAGGGGGGGCTGTGTGAGTAGCGAGAAGCTGTGCGATGGCACAGACGACTGCGGGGACAACAGCGATGAGAGAGGGGAGCTCTGTGGTGAGAGAGGGAGAGTGGGAGGGAAGGAGGGAGAGTGTTTGTATCTGTATGGGTGTGTGTTCCTACAGGAAGCTGTGGTTTGATTGACACCTCTTGCTGCCACCCTCCCTGCAGGAGAGTACAGAAAGTGTGACTTTGAGCATGGCACCTGTGAGTGGCAACAGATGAAGATGGCCAGCCTGAAATGGAAGCTCACCAATCAGATGTCCCTGCATGCAACCTTTGACCCCATGACCGGGCCAGGCAGAGATCACACCACCAACACTGACCAGGGTACGAAGTGACATCAGGAGGAGAGAAGGGGGGGTAACACACAGATGAACAGACAGATGGACAGGGAGATAGAGCAGAGGGGGAAGGAGGGAATATAGGAGAAACAGAAAGAAAGAGAGCATGAGAAAGAGAGGGCTTTTGAAAAGTATAGGAAGGAGGGAATAGGGTTCAGGGTTCACTGACCTCTCCCTACCTCTCTCTCCACCAGGGAACTTCCTGTACATCAGCACTGCAGCCAGCAATGAATCCGATTGGACGTCTCTGGAGAGCCCAGTCCTGGAGCCCACCAATGACACGAACCCTTGCGGGGTATGCCGGCCTGAGATTGACTAAGGGAAGGAGGACAAGAAGTTGCGGGGATTGAAACACTGTCCTCTGTCAGATACTAACATCCCCTCCTGTTCTTGTCCTCTTTCTGTCCTGCCCTTCCTTTGCCCCCTCCTTCTCTCCCTCCCCTTTCCCTTTCTCTCCAGTTGGTGCTGTACTATCACCTGTTTGGTCCACGGGTGGGGGGGCTGTCTGTCATAGTGATGACTGCAGAGAAGCTGTATCCTGTGCTGGAGAAGGGGGGCGAGTATGGCGACCTCTGGGTCAAAGGTCAGGTGGACCTTGTCGTCAACACCACCTTCCAGGTACTGAAACTGAGTTTGTATGTATGTGTGTGAGATTATTTATATACTATTACAACTCCCCCCTTCTAATATTGCAACTTCCCCCTCCCTCTTTCTCTTTCTCTTTCTTTCTCTCTCTCTCTCTCTCTCTCACTCTCACTCTCAGATCATAGTGATGGCCTCACTGAGGGAGGGGCAGTACGGGGGGGTGGCAGTGGATGACCTAATTCTGTCTCCGGGCTGCCGCAACTCTCAGGGTGAGCAAACCATAACCCTGCAGAGTGTCAGTCTGCGTGTAAATACTCACACAGCAACTCAACAGTTGTGGTTTCCATGCACCAACCTTTGGCTGAAAAGCTCCAGTCCCTGCTGAGTTACACAAGTATACAATACATCAGAACAATTTGTTTTTAGCAAAATTAATTTTTTTCACTTTTATATAAAATTGTGCTTAGTGGGTAGATTATTATTTATTTACTACCAGACACCCTTATCCAGGGCAACTTACAGTTTACACAAGAAACATTTTAAAGCATTACAAAAGTGTAGTGGTACAATCAGTTCAAAATACTATAAGCACACATCCTAGTTCAACAAGGTAAGTAATTAGTTCCCAGGTGTGTGCTAAAGAGAGAGAGAAGAAGTGAAGTGACAACAGAAGTGCCAACAATACATAAGCACACAGGAGCATAAGGAAGCAGAGTTTAATAAAGTGCAAAATAACTAGAGTGCTCAGCAGCCCAGGAGTTCAGGCTGCTGTATTACAGGTCTTGCCCAGGTGTGTCTTGAGTATCGCCAGAATGTGGTCAAGGACTGAGCGGTCCTGCCAGGAGGCACCACTGACCCCGCCCACTGTGACCTTATTGTGCACAAAACTGGTGCAACTCAAGCAGGGCTCCTGGCACAAGCCCAGGCACCGAGCAGCCTGTCCAGACCTGCATCCAAGCCTTAGGCCCAGATGGAGGGAATTGAGATGCATTGCCTTAAGCATGCTTTCTGACCTTCAATCGGGCGCTCCTGCCTCGGGCTGCAGGTCACAGCTGCTCATTTCGGTAACACAACCCTGTACTGCCTCAACAGCACCACACCTGCGTCTCCACCAGGAGGAACCTGTGACATAACTGCTCCTCCCCCCTCCTTCTCTCTCTACCCCCAGAGCCCCCCCCACCATTACCGCCCGTCAAGCCCCCCCATCACAGCTGCGGAGAGGGCCAGTTCCAGTGCGCCAGCAGCGAGTGTGTGGCACACACACTGGTGTGTGATTTTAAGGAGCACTGTCGAGACGGCTCGGACGAGGCGCAGTGCGGTGAGGGGGAGGGGCAGGGTGGGGTGGGGAACTGACTGGGAGCCCAGAATGAAAGGCACTATGTATTGTGTTGTGTGTGTGTGGCCTTCTGTGCAGTGTTGTCTTTAACACTGTGCACCTGTGTGAGTGTTCAGTGTGTAAAAGTGTCTTTGTGTATGTGTGCGAGTGTGTCTGTGTGTGGGCTCAGTTTGCAACAGTGCTTTGTGTGAATGAGAGTGTGTGTGTTCGTGTGTAACAGTCTTTGTCCCTGCAGGAGGGACAGACTTTAAGGACAGCAGTGGGGGCTGGACGGACCGCAGCGTGGGCACCCGGCAATGGATCCATCTCTCCTGGGAAAGCAACTCCACCTACGGTATTGCACTGCCCATACCCGCCACAGGGGGCACCCGATGCTGCACCTCACACTGAGTCTGTTTGTCTGTCAGTCTGTATGTCCTGATGTTTGAACTGAGCTCTAGCATGATTATTGGGCTCCTGCACACAACAGCCCTGACTGACTGAGTGACACACATAACAGCACAGTGTACCCAGGTGTGTACAGGTGTGTGTAAACAGGTATCCAGATGTACTCAGTTGTGTGAACGTCTATACAGGAGTGTTCAGGAGTGTTTCTCCCCCACAGGTTACCTGATGGTGTTACCGGCCCCAGGCCAGGTGTCCACTGCCGCCCGGGCTCTCACCCCCGTGCTTGGCCCCTCTGGCCCCTTCTGCTCCCTGCGCCTCTCCTACGGCACTTTGGGAAACACCACACGGCCAGGTAGACCTGCGCACAACACACATGACTGACTGACTGATTGACTGACTGACTGACACACTGACACACTGACACACTGACTGACTGACTGACTGACTGACTGTGTTGGTGTGTTTCAGGCATGTTGTCGCTGAATGTGGTAGAACAGGACCGCGGCACGCGCTCGGAGGTGTGGCGCTACCAGGGAAACACGGGGGGGCAGTGGCTTAGCGCCATGGTAACCATCGGAGCCAGAGAGCGGGGCTTCCAGGTGCGTCACAGCAAAATCACCATGAGATCAGAATTTAGAAATGATTGTCAGAGCAGAGTGACAGTTTACACTCTCTCCCTTTGCCTCTCTCCCTTTGCCTCTCTCTCTCTCTCTCTCTCTCTCTCTCTCTCAGGTGGAGGTCAGAGGTCATGTGCCTGACTTCCTGGCTGAAACTCACTTGATAGCAATTAATAAGTTTGAGTTCCTGACCTGTAACATATCTGAGCCAGACAATTCCAGAGGTACTGTGTGTGACAGTGTTGTTTAGCAGCGTTGTGTCAGTAAAGTGAGCAGTGTTGCAGTGTTGCGTGTTGTGAGTCAGTGATGTGAGCAGGGTTGGGGTCAATTCCACTTTTTCAGTTCCATTTCCCTAATTCAGACCCACTCCGAATTCCAATTCCAATTATTTTTGCCACTCTTTTAAACTCTTTGTGTAGCTGTTTTGTATAGTGGTCTAATGTAGCAGGATGTCAGTGCTCTGTATTGTGTAATGGTCATTTGTGTTTGTGTAGCAGTGTTATGTGTTCTGTAGTGTTGGTGTCTGTGTTGTGTAGCCGTGTGTCAGTGTTGTTCTGTGTACAGAGCTGACCTGTAATTTCGAGGCTGGTCTGTGTGGGTGGTACCAGGACCAGACTGACAGCTTCGACTGGTTCCTTGAAAACGGGTCTGACCATACCATCGGTCCAGGTACACTCCTCCCTCCCTCTCTCTCTCTATCTCATACACTTACTAGGAACGTGAAGTCCCTCCACACTCTGTGTTGGTCACTGGACATTTTTTTCTTTTTTCTTTTCTCTGTGGAATTGTGGAGTTGTCTTTGTGGTTTTTAATTTCATGTCCTTGGTTCAATAAAGTTTTCTAAAACTCTCTCTCTCTCTCTCTCTCTCTCTCTCTCTCGCTCTCTCTCTAGGAGTGAGTGTGTCCGTGCCCCTGTGGTCCCCCTCCCTGCGGGGGCTGACTGGCAGGCTGCTCTCCTACCCCCAGCCTACCCCCAGCACCTCCCTGTGCCTCTCCTTCTGGTACCAACTGTACGGGCCACAGACTGGTGAGTGAGTGAGGGATGCAGAGGGTAGAGATAGGGAGAAGGGAGGGAGCGTGGAGATCATGAAGGGAGGAAGGGGGCAGGGATGGAGGGATGAATAGAGATGTGAGGCGGGAGGCGGGGTGAGGGAGAGAGTGTGTTACAGTGTCAGCATCAGTGTCTCAGTGAGAAGCTGCTGCACGTCCCCCTGCTTTCCCCTCTCTCTTTCTCTGCTGTCTATATCATGTGCGAAGCCCGGACTCTCCCGGTACTGTTACCTCTACGTTTGTGCGAAGGGAGGCAGAAAAAAACAGGCTGTACTCCACGGGTTCAGGGATTAGTTGGGAAAAGTTTATTTACTTGTTTTCTTCTTCACAGTACTATTTTCTTCTCAGGTCTCCTACTGTGACCTGACAGATCCCAACCTTTACTGCGCCCACTCTTCAGGGCGGGTCCCAACAATCCCAGCTCCTAATATCTTACACTTCACAATTTACAGATCTAATAACCAAAAAAATGTGGCACGTGGGCTAACCAAAGTTTTATACTAAATAACTACAACACAAAACACCGGCTGGTCCACTGACTACTCAGTTAAAACAAACCAAACCGTCAGCTCAAAACAGCTTCCTTGCTACCGGCCCAACACTCTTTCTTTGTCCTCTGCCCCACCCCTATTTATATGTGTCAGGTTGGTGGGGTTGATTGACCTTAATTGCTCAATCACCCCAACCACCTGCAGTCCATAAGCAGACAGGGAATGACAATTAACCCCCTCCCTGTCACACTCCTCCTTCCCCAGTGTTCCACATCCCAGGTATTTTTATTTATTTATTTATTTATTTTTAACCTCTGCTTCTGTCACACATGCTATCTCCCTCATTCTCTCCTCCTCCTGTTCTCCCTCTCTCCCCTCTCAGGATCTCTCAATGTGAAGTTACGTTCTGTGAATGATGGCCAAGAGCTGCTCCTTTGGACCCGCAGCGGCTCCCACGGAAACACCTGGCACCATGGCAACTGCCTCCTCACCCCCATCCCCCCAAACTTCCAGGTACCCCCCTGCCAAAGCTCTATGTCCCTCTGCCCCTCAGTGTCTCTGTGTTTCCCTCTGTGTCCCTGTGTCTCTCTGTATCCTTCTGTTACCCTCACTTTGTCCTCTGTCTTACTCTCACCCTCTCTCTCCTCACCTCCCCCCCTCTCCCACAGCTGGTGTTTGAGGCAGTGCGTGATGGTTTTGATGGCCATGTTGCTGTGGATGACGTGATGGTGACAGAGTCCTGCCCGACCCAGACCAGCTGCTCCTTCGAGGGTTGGGACTGCGGCTTCTCCTCCTCTGGCTACGAGCGTTGGGTCAGACAGAACTGGGCCACCGGGGAAGTGACGCCCGGCCCCCCAAGTGACCACAGCCTGGGCACTGACCGCGGTACTGACAGGGCCTGACTCTCGCTCTGAGCCTGTCTGTGTGTCTCTGTGTGTCTCTCTCGCTGCTTGTCTGTGTCTGTGTGTCTCTCTCTCTTTCTCTCTCTCTCTTTCAGCCTCTCTCTCCATTTCTCTTGTGGTCTCCTTCCTTCCCAATACTGTACTGGCAATTTCTCTGTCTCTCTCTCTCTCTCCTTGGGTTTCTCCCCTTGTCTTTCCTCTTGTCTGACAGTTTCTCCCTCTCTCTCTCTCAGGGTACTATATGATAGCTGACACCAGTCTGCCCAGCGGCAGTGTAAGTGTCCTGCGGTCTGAGGAGAGGAGCGCCCCCCTCTGGCCGGAGTGTGTGCAGTTTTGGTACCACAAGGGAGGAGACAAGCCAGGTGAGGCACACTGACAGTTTCACACTGTTAGACACTGAGATACTGATACACACTGACGATATACATCGTTATACATGCACACTGACACACTATGATGCACTGTTACACAGAGACAGTAATATTGTTTTGTTGTGTTGTTGTTGTGATGCAGGCTCTCTGCGGGTGTTCCTGCAGGAGGTGGGGGGGGGGCGTGTCCAGGTGTTTGCAGACAACGTCTCCCAGGGTAATGCCTGGCGTCACGGCAATGTCAACATCAGCACCACCAGAGATTGGCAGGTAGGCCCCGTCTGCCCAGTCTGCCCAGCCCACGGTTCCCAGTAACACTTGGACTGGATGACCCTGCTGTGTGATGGAACTGGGATTGTGGTTCAGATGCACAGTCTGTGAAGCAGAACACTGTGCTTTACTGTGCACTAGCTGTAATTATTATTATTATTATTACTTATTTATTGGCAGACGTCCTTATCCAGAGCGACAAAATACACTCACCTAAAGGATTATTAGGAACACCTGTTCAATTTCTCATTAATGCAATTATCTAACCAACCAATCACATGGCAGTTGCTTCAATGCATTTAGGGGTGTGGTACTGGTCAAGACAATCTCCTGAACTCCAAACTGAATGTCTGAATGGGAAAGAAAGGTGATTTAAGCAATTTTGAGCGTGGCATGGTTGTTGGTGCCAGACGGGCCGGTCTGAGTATTTCACAATCTGCTCAGTTACTGGGATTTTCACGCACAACCATTTCTAGGGTTTACAAAGAATGGTGTGAAAAGGGAAAAACATCCAGTATGCGGCAGTCCTGTGGGCGAAAATGCCTTGTTGATGCTAGAGGTCAGAGGAGAATGGGCCGACTGATTCAAGCTGATAGAAGAGCAACTTTGACTGAAATAACCACTCGTTACAACCGAGGTATGCAGCAAAGCATTTGTGAAGCCACAACACGTACAACCTTGAGGCGGATGGGCTACAACAGCAGAAGACCCCACCGGGTACCACTCATCTCCACTACAAATAGGAAAAAGAGGCTACAATTTGCACAAGCTCACCAAAATTGGACAGTTGAAGACTGGAAAAATGTTGCCTGGTCTGATGAGTCTCGATTTCTGTTGAGACATTCAGATGGTAGAGTCAGAATTTGGCGTAAACAGAATGAGAACATGGATCCATCATGCCTTGTTACCACTGTGCAGGCTGGTGGTGGTGGTGTAATGGTGTGGGGGATGTTTTCTTGGCACACTTTAGGCCCCTTAGTGCCAATTGGGCATCGTTTAAATGCCACGGCCTACCTGAGCATTGTTTCTGACCATGTCCATCCCTTTATGACCACCATGTACCCATCCTCTGATGGCTACTTCCAGCAGGATAATGCACCATGTCACAAAGGTCGAATCATTTCAAATTGGTTTCTTGAACATGACAATGAGTTCACTGTACTAAACTGGCCCCCACAGTCACCAGATCTCAACCCAATAGAGCATCTTTGGGATGTGGTGGAACGGGAGCTTCGTGCCCTGGATGTGCATCCCACAAATCTCCATCAACTGCAAGATGCTATCCTATCAATACGGGCCAACATTTCTAAAGAATGCTTTCAGCACCTTGTTGAATCAATGCCACGTAGAATTAAGGCAGTTCTGAAGGCGAAAGGGGGTCAAACACAGTATTAGTATGGTGTTCCTAATAATCCTTTAGGTGAGTGTATAAACGCAATGCAAAATGCAAAAATACAGCCTCTTGTCCACCAGGGGGAAGCAAAGAGCTGCAGGAAAATAAAATGTTTCTTTTAGCTGTGTATTTGCAGCAGCAGGAATAATAGTAGAAGCATTGTACCAATAATACTGTTTTTGATATGGCTGCTAATGGTTCATTATATTAGAGACGCTTCTGTACAGAAGTAGCATTAGTGATGATGATGATGATCATGATGATGATGATGATAATAATAATAGTTACTTGGGTCTGTGTGCTCCAGCTGGTGTTTGAAGCGGAGGGGGCGGGGGGAGTCCAAGCATACATCGCCCTTGATGACATCACCTACATCCCCCATACCTGCCCTGGACCAGGTGAGCACTGGGGAAGCAAGGGACAAGGACTGGGGAGGACAGAGAGGGAGAGTGTCAGCGAGATAGTTATTATCTTGCTTTATTCATCCCTGCTGATAGTGAGCAGTTACTAACTCACTCTTTCTCTCTTGCTCTCTCTCTCTCTCTGTCTCCAGCCTCTGTATGTGATTTTGAAAGCGGTCAATGCAGCTGGAGTAACACTCAGGACCCTGTGCTGGACCAGCTGGACTGGACATTGACAAGTGCGGACAGTCAGAGCTACTACCCCGCCCCCCCCCATGACCACAGCCTGCTGAATGCCCGAGGTAAAGCTGAACTTGACCTGACCTGACCACCCGGCCCATTGCTTGTTCTTTTGGCTGTCTCCCATTCTGTCTGTCCCTGTGTCAAACTGTCCCCATCTGTCTGTCTCTCTGACTGTCATTCTCTATCTCTTTACAAACTCACTTGGTCCCTCTGTGTCTGAATATCCCCGTCCTGTTTTCGCCCCTCCCTGTCTTATTGAGACTCTATATCTTTCTGTGTGTCTGTCCCTCAGGTCACTTCCTGTTCCTGCCGAGTTCTCAGCGGGCGACGGCTGGTCAAACTGCTTGGCTGCTCAGCCCCCACTTTCCCCCGACGACCGGAACCTGCCTGAGCTTCTGGGTACACAGAGCTGTCCACGGTGAGACTACCCCCTGCTCCCTCCCCTCTCTCCTCTCTCCTCTCCCCCTGCTCCCTCTTCTCTCTCCTGTGATCAATTTTTAAAATGAATAACTATCCATTTGTTTGGACAATTTTGCGTGTACATGTCTGTGATGGCGTGTCTTTGATGGTGTGTGCGGTTGTAGATGGCGCGGTGCTGCGGGTTCTGCTGCTGTCTGAACAGGGGACTCGCCAGCTGTGGGAGCAGAGGGGTGGGGGCAGTCCACTGTGGACACGCTACGAGCTGGACATCGTCAGCACAGTGGAGTACCAGGTCAGAGAAATTCCAGAAATATAATACAAAGTTATAATAACAATAATTGCAATAATAAAATAGTAATAACAATAACAGTAATAGTAGTAGTAATAATAATAAATTATGTAATAATCTCAAAGCAGTTTACAATCCAATTTCAACACAGTCAGACATGGGTACAGGGAATGGGCACAGTAAAGGGCATAGGTGTATGTTTGGGGGGGGCAGAGTAAGCTCATGCAGGGGACAAATACCTATATGCCCGTCCTCATAACCCCCCACCCCACCACTTCACCCCTGAGCCAAAAACTGAGTTACTTGCCTTTGGCTAGTTCATTAGTTAATTGTGTGTTAATTGTGTCAGATGGTGCTGGAGGGGCGCAAGGGGTTCAATGGGGCGCTGGCTCTTGATGACGTCCTCTTCATCCCCGGGGTCAACTGTGCCGGACAACAGATGGACCCGCTGCCCTCAGGTCAGACACTCGGCCATCCACCTTCTCCTGCCTGCCTGTCTCCCTGTCTACCTCTCTCGGTTTAAATTCAATTCAAATTCAAAAAATCTTTATTGGCATCACTAATCGGCAGACAGGCCCAGTGCTCAGAAACAGGGCAATGGGAACAATAAATACAGAAATCATGCATTTAACATTTACAGACAGATCTGTTCCTCTGAAGCCACAGGTGAGGGTCTCCTCTTTTAACTGGGGTGAGCAGTCTGAGCTGCTCTCTGTGCCACACTGGGCTGAGAGACGGGTCTTCTGCTCAGGTCCATGTCTCTTGCTGGATCATGACACCAGTTTTCTGTTCTCTCCCCTGCCCTGCAGACAGTACCCGCAGTGACAATACTGCAGAGATAGTGGTGTCAGTCCTGGTGTTGCTGGTGCTCCTGGCAACGCTGGCTGCCCTGCTGGTGTTTTACTTCCGTCTGCGCGGGCGAGGGCCGCTGAGCAGCACCGAGAGCTTCGGCGGGTTCGACAACACCACCTACAACACCAGCGACACGGTGAGACTGAGGAGGGTGTGAGTGATTGAGTGAGTGACAGTGACAGTGAGACTGAAATACAAACAAACACAAAAAACAGGATGATAGACTTTAATTATACTATTCTCTCTCTCCCCTCTCCCCCCAGGAAAGGGTAGTGATCCCCCGGTTGCAGATGGCCCAGGACGACCCTCAGGACAGCATTGAGAACACCACCTACTCTACCAGCGACCAGGTGAGACAGAGAGAGAGTTGTGTTGTGTGTGTGTGTGTGTGTGTGTGTGTGTGTGTGTATCTTGTACACAGAGACAGGCAGACAGTATGAATTCTGTATGAAATAATGGAAAGAAAAAACGTATTGATTGACACTGTCCATCTCTCTTCCTCCCTAATCCTCCTCCTCCCCCCTTCTCTCTCTCTCTCCAGGACCGGCAGGCAGTGTGGATGGTGGAGTCGTGAGGCCGGACTCCACTCTCGTTCTGTAGCGCCCCGGTGGCGCCCCCTGTCCACTGGGTGACAGCACAGCAGGAGAACTGCTTGTGTCACCTGTGCCTGCCCTCAGGGCCAAGACACACACACATACACAGACACACACACACACGCGCACACACATGCAGAGGCACACATCCACAGCATGAAGCCACTCAGACAGAGAGAGGAAAGCAGAGAGAGAGGAGGGATGAAATTACTGCAGCCGCATGCACTCACCCACACCTTGGGCTGAGCCTTTGGATATGACACTGACAGACCCAGGGAGGGAGAGGGGGAGAGGGAGAGTGGAAGAGAAAGAGACAGAGGCTGAGAAAGAGAGGGAATGTTTGTGAGGGAAGGAGGAGGAGAGAGAAGAGCGAGCTTGTGCGCAGTGCAGTGAGAAGTGCCCCTGGTGGTGAGGGTGTGCTACACTGCTCAAACTTCCCAATCCTTTTGCTGCAACTCAGCCCCGACGATGATTGTCCAGATCCAGGCGGACAGTGTGATTTGTGATTTTGATTTAGGGTCAGAGATAATTTCTTTGTCTTTCAGCTGTTCTGACTGACTCTCTGCTCCCAGTGCAGCTGCTCCTGACTGCACTCTACTGCTCCAGTCGACTGTTTGACTGTACTGTACTGCTCCGTGTTGTATCTGACTGCACTGTGCTGTTCTGTACTGCTCTGTATTGTACTGTACTGGTCTGCCGCACAGACGACGATGATGAATGACTTCTGGAATGTGAATGAGAATAATAAAGCATGTACTGAGAGCTGAGTGCACTGGCTGCTGGCTGTGGGTCTGGTTATTGGCAGTGCTGTGACTGGGAGCAGCCGCGTGGGCACTGACCCTTTATTACAGTAATTTATTTCTTATTAGTTTTGGTTTATTCGTTTGTATTTTCATAATATTATTTATTAGTGTATTTGTTTATTGAGTTACAGTAGTGGTGGTGTTAATGGTTGAGTATTTGTTTTCTCTGAATGAGTGAGCGAGGGTGTGTGTGTGTGTGAGCACTGCAGCGTGCACTGGCTGAGCTGGTGTGTTAATCTCGGCTGTCAGGATTAAAGTGGAGCCTCTCAGAGTTTTATAGCCCTGCAGCACTGAGGGGTGGGGGGTGCATTGCTCTTCTGGCAGTGCCCTGTAGGGGGAGACACAGCACAGGGCTGCATTCAGACCAGAGATTTCCAGGAGGGAATGAGAGAGAGGTTTTTACACTGACACACTGCATAAAAAAATAATATAAATCACAATAATAGGCAAATATGAGGAATTTATTTTATTATTATTATTTTTAAAGATGATACTAACATTGACACAGATGGTGAAGATAACAACAACAACAATAATACAGGTAATGATAATAACAAATAATAATGAAGGACAGTTCTCTTTGGTTCCGTGCAGCTCTGAGCTGTGCGCTGCGCTGGGCCAGACTGAGCCTCCAGTCTGGGCAGCAGTCTGACTCCCTCCACACACTACAGTGCGTCCCTGTTGCTCATGAACTGTGAAGGACACCTTGACACATAGGTGACAAACCCATAACTACTACTGCTGCAGCATTAATGATGGGGCTGCTACTGTGTTAATGATAGTGCTACTGCTAGTGTATTAATGACAGGGCTCCTGCTGTGGTAATGGTAGTGCTGCTGCTCGCACTACTGCAGACTGTTAGTGAAGAGCCGACACCAGATAACCTGCTTTATTACAGCACCGCCCCTCCCTCACAGCTCCGTACACCCCATTACTCATCCCCTCCCCGATGAAATAACACTCCATATCGCACCCCCCTCCCTTCTTCCTCTGCTGGAAAAATCAATTCCCATTTGTCCTCCTAAACTCCCTTACCCGTCTGCAGCGCTCCACTACACCCCCCCCCCTCCCCCCAGCACGGACCTAATGCGTGCTCGCTCCTTTTATTTAATTTAGTTGTTCATTCAATCAATCAATCATGCATTCATTCATTCAGCCATGCAGTCAATTCGTTTATTAAAATATGAATGTATTTCTTCATTTCTTCATTTTTGTACATATACAATTCTGTTGACTGACTTTTTTTACAACAATTTTCAGAACAGAACATAATGTATTATACAGCATGATCTTACACATGTATTTATAGAAAGAAAGTGAAAGAGAAAGAAATAAAAAAGACAGTTCTCTGCCTCAAAACAAACAAGGTACAGTTGTACATAGTGTTCCAAATAAAGGCTAATTAGGGCCAGTTTCACAGGTAGGAAGCTGCAGTTCATCAGAGCAGTTTGGGAATGGAGTAAAAGTAAAAGCCATCAGTAGAGCCTCTTCTAGTGTATTTTGTCAAGTTTAAGATTTTGCATATGTCCAATTAGTAAATGACAGAGGGTCAGGTTGCATCCTGCTCAACAGAATAAGCCATCTGGCCAATAAAGCAAGAGCATCAGGCCAAGGTTTTGTATGATCGATATTACTTGAATCCACTCCAAAGAGCGCGTGCCAGGAGAAAGTGCAGTGTTACAGCTAAAAATCTGGGAACATTTAATTGTTTATTTTACTTTTTAATTCACCAATGCATCCAGTTACTGGATTAATTGATTTATTTATGTTACTTGGTTAGTTATTTTGTATATATTTTCAACCCTGGGCTCCACTGCCTGTCCAGAATGTGTGACTGTGTGAGTATGTGGGTGTGGGTATGGGTATGGGTATGAAAATTTTAATAAAATGCTAGATTTCCTCCATTCCTATCTCCACCTTCTCATTCACCCATTGTAGACGAGTCAGCCTTGGCATCACAGAGCACACATATGCTATGTCCCTTCCTTCCTCCCTCCCTCCCTCCCTCTCCCTCTCTCTCTCTCTCTCTCTCTCTCTCTCCCCAGGTTGGCTGGCTACCAATGACATCACAGTGGTCAGTACTGACTTACTCAGTCAGTGAGAAAATACAGTGTGTGTGTGGGGTTGGGGGTGTGGAGGAGTGGGTCGGGAGGGGGGGAAGAGAGAAATATACTAAAGGCCACTGGCATAACATTACAAACTAATTAAATAAATAAATAAGATAAGATAAACAGATAGATAGATGAGTAACAATATACATTGAATAGAAATGTACCCTGTTAATGATGGGAATACATACACACACACACAATGAAGATTGTAAAACAATGCTATATTTCCTCCATTCTCTCCACTTTCTCATTCACCCATTCTATGTAAGTCAGCCTTGGCATCACAGAGCACACACATGCTCTGTCCCTCCTTCCACCCCTCTCTCTCCCACCTGGCTGGCTATTCACCAATGACATCACAGAGTACACATGCTCTGTCCCTTCCTTTCTCTCCCCAGGTTGGCTGGCTACCAATGACATCACAGTGGTCAGTACTGACTTACTCAGTCAGTGAGAAAATACAGTGTGTGTGTGGGGTTGGGGGTGTGGAGGAGTGGGTCGGGAGGGGGGGAAGAGAGAAATATACTAAAGGCCACTGGCATAACATTACAAACTAATTAAATAAATAAATAAGATAAGATAAACAGATAGATAGATGAGTAACAATATACATTGAATAGAAATGTACCCTGTTAATGATGGGAATACATACACACACACACAATGAAGATTGTAAAACAATGCTATATTTCCTCCATTCTCTCCACTTTCTCATTCACCCATTCTATGTAAGTCAGCCTTGGCATCACAGAGCACACACATGCTCTGTCCCTCCTTCCACCCCTCTCTCTCCCACCTGGCTGGCTATTCACCAATGACATCACAGAGTACACATGCTCTGTCCCTTCCTTTCTCTCACCTGGTTGGCTGGCTACCGATGACATCACAGTGGCCAGTACTGACTTACTTACTCAGTGAGAAAATACAGTGTGTGTGTGTGCACTGATGGCCCCTGCAGCACTAACCAGGACTGTGAGACACACGTCTGTCTGTATTCATGTATACATGTATTCATGGAAATGTGTATGGCTGTATTTGTTCATTTAGTATTCATTCATTAACTCAGTTAATTTTATTACGTTTAGTTCATCTATTTATTTCTTCTTATCGTCATCATTAACATTAATGCAGTCTCACATACATACAGACACACGTTCGCACACACACACACACACACACACACACACACACACACACTCACATTTCTGGCAGGAAGTGGAGATGCTCTTGCTGTGTGAAGTAGGTCAGGTTTCTTCCAGGGCAATAATTCCCAGGTACAAGGGACACAGGTGTGCCAGGTGACATCATACCTAACCACCACACTCTCTCCTCTGGTTTGCCTTTGTGAGCAGGAACAGATGATGAGGGGGAGAAAGGAAGGAAGGGAAGGAGTGGGAGAAGCACAGAGGGTAGCAGAGCAGTGTGTCAGACAGTCCTGGGCTCCTCCCGCAGAGAAGGTCACTGTGGCTCAGCTCTGCAGCTGGGCAGGGTGCCCAGTCTGCTGGCCTGTCTGTCCCTGGCCTCTCTCCCTCTGACTCTAACTCTTTCTCTGTCACACAACTATGAAAATACAAGGGCTGGGGTAAACTTCTGTAATTGTTATTCTTTCTGGACTTTAACTCTTTTTTTAATTCAGTCTTCCTCTCTCTCTGCCTATCATTGTCCTATCTGTCTGTCCCCCAGCGTCCTGTCCTATGAGCCCAATGGGTTTCTTTCTCTTCAGGGCGGTTAAAAACACATCACACAGCCCAGCCACACTGAGCCCGATAGCATCTTTAATATACCTGCTGTGAATGAGTGAGTGTCCGTGACTGTGAGAGTGTGCGCATGTCTGTGTGCATTGGTGTGTGTGTGCTGTTTAGCACATAGCTGTGTGTCTGTGAGTGTGTATCTGTGTGGGTGTGTGTTGTTTAGCAGATAGCTGTGTGTGTGAGTGCGTGAATGTCTGTGAGAGTGGGTGTGTGTCTGTGTGGGGGGGTGTTGTTTAGCAGATAGCTGTTTGTGGGGGTGTGTTCTGCAGTGGGATGTTGTGTCTTGTGCCTCTGCACCACCAGATGTCTCTCTCCCTCTCCCTCTCTCTCAGTCACTCAAAGAAGAAGGGAGGGTGCATGGGTGACAGAGAGGGAGAGAGGGAGAGAGAGGGAGAGAGAGGGAGGGAGAGAGAAAACATGATAAATGAGAGTATAGAAAGAGAGCTGTGTTTACTCTACTTTCCATTATCTCAGGTGCTGAGGAGGGAGGGGGTGGAGGGATGAGTGGGAGAGCATGAATGGCACAGAGACAGAGGGACGGGGTCAGTCAGAGCAACACTGGAGCTGTGTGAGGGCTTTCAGTCTGCATCCGACATCACAGACCCTCCCTCACTGTCATCCTGCTCCCCAGGCCAGAGAACCCCCTTACCCTGGTTTCTGAGTGCAGCCACTGACAGCCCGGAGACCCATCCATCAGCGTCAATCTGATCCCTCTCTCTGCTCATCTCTTGATTGACTGATGGTTCTCGTGCTTGTCTGTGGCATGTTCATCCCTCTCTCTCTTTCCATCCCTCTCTCCTTCTCCATCTCTCTCTATCTATATTTTGTGCTCTCTTAAAGCAATAAATAAGATTAAATAAATATGTAAAATAGATTTCAAAGAAAGACAGACAGACAGGAATAATATATTTATCTTTCCCTTCATTCCACCCCCTCCCATAACCTTATTTACCCAGCTTCCCCCCTTCATCATCAGCTGCAATGACTGAATACACTGTCCCTCAGGCTGTCCATTCTCTCTCTCTCTCTCTCCAGTTTGTTAATCGCTGTGTTTAATCAGACCTGCTGCTGCCTACAGATAACTGCTGATCCCACGCTCCCTCGCCTTCCATCTACATACATAAAGTAAAGTGTACATACACATACACACATTATATACACATCCACAGTGTATGTATAGACACACACATGCACAATAGGTGTCAGAGAGTGTTAACCAGCACACACACACAAACACGGTGTTTGACAAAAACAAACAAAACAAAGAGAGAAAGGCAATTTCCTCTTCCTCCTTCCCTCACTCAGTCCTGACCTTTCCCAGTGTGTCTCAGCTTGGTGAGGTGGGAGGGGCAATGGTGTCCAGCACATGGATTGTCACATTGTCACAGGGGCAGCCCCCCTGCCCCATCACTTCAAATCACAGCACAGCACAGCACAGCACAGGAGTGGGGCTGTACTATTTGTGTTTGTTTTCACAGAGCACTCACCTGCCTTCTGCTATTTTAATAACCACCCCCCCTAACCCAGTTCCCCAGTCCCCCACCGGCCCACCTGATCTGAGCCAGCGTCCCTGGGGAGCTGAGGAACGTGTCAGCAAAATAACACTATAAATATATAATGAAATAAATAAATATACAAATAAATAAATAAGTACATCCATCATTTTTTTTAAAGGTTTGATTCAGCAGCTGTTTCTCTTTCTTTCTCTTTTCCTTGTCCTCTGTGTGCCTGTATGTCTGTCGGCCTGTCACTGTAATGTGCAGAACTGGCAACTTTTACACAGAAAAATGGAGCAGGAGAGAGGGAGGGAGAGGAATGTTGTTGAGAGCCGCACAAAGAAGTATAATTGTGTGTGTGTGTGTGTGTGTGTGTGTGTGTGTGTGTGTACACGAGTATGTTTCTGAGTATGTGATACTCTGGAGAAGGGGAGAGACAGAGAAGTAGAGGTACAAATAAACAGGGACAAAGATGCAGAAGGGAGAGAGAGAATTGGGGAGAGGTAGGGATAGATGGGGAAGGGAGAGAGATGTGGGAAGGGGGGAGAGAGAGAAAGAGAGAGGCAGGTAGAGATGGGGACAGAGAGAGAGAGACAGGTGGAGAGATGGAGACAGTGGTGGGGGGGCACGTGAGAATGAGGCAGGGAGATGGAGACAGTGGCTGGTAATGAGTGCTCTGCTGGAGCTCAGTGTCCCAGGGGCCTGCTTTTAACTAGGGCACTCTCTGTCTCTTCAAACAACAGCTCTCCCCCCCCTCGCCTCTATACGTGTATATATAGAATATATTGGAGATGAAGAGAGAGCTATAGGAAGGGAGCTTTGTCTTCTGTTCGCTGACCCACAAATATGAAGTCTTTCATTTATTGATTTATGCGTTTACTTATTTAGTTATGCACTGTTCTTGTCCAGATGCTAGACAGACAAGCAGCAGACAGAGAGACAGACAGAGAGACAGAAACTCTGAGAGCTATTGCCACAAACAGGCAAACACAGAGACATGGAAACAAAGAAAAGTATTGATGATAAGTGACACAAAGAATCAGGCCTGTCGTGTCAGTATTGTTGGTGGTGGTGTTGTGGTGCAGTGACAGCTTTCCTTGCTGGAGGCAGGAGTGACAGCCTCCCCCCCGCATGCCCACGCCTGTCACATTCACGAATAATGACAAGATATATCAATCACACAAAACATACAGGAACACAGGAATCAGACAGTACATAACATAATGAAGTACAGTATGCACCTTCTCTCTTCAATTCTCCCCACATTCCTGTCCTTTCCTCTCTTCCTTCTATTCTTGTAACCCACACACCCCGTTTCTCTCTTCCTCCCTCTTTCTGTCGTTCTTTGATCTGCGCTGACTTTTCCCAGTCAGTTGATCGATCGGGCGGCTCTGGGGCCGTCAGGGGTCAACCCAATTAACCTTCACACTGCAGAGAGAGAAAGAGAAAGGGAGAAGGGAACAGATGCAAGAGGGAGAGAGGAATAGTAAGATAGGGAAAAAGAGAGATAAGGAGAATCGCATGTGTTTGACTGAGTGTATCTCACTCTTACTCATAGGTGTGGGGTTAAAGGTCAGCAGGAGACTGGAGAGTCCCCCCCAAAAAAGTTTAAAATCTGAATTGCTGACTCCTGCCTAATTAAGCCATTTAATTATAATTACTCCAATTAGGGGAGCCATGAAGAAACTGAAAACTCAGCTGGACCAAAGACCAGTAAGCACTGCCTGCCATCCTTCTCTCTCCCTCCCTCTTTCTCCTTCCACCCCCCCCCATCTCTCTGTATCTATCCTCCTCTCTCCATGGTCACGCAGTTACTGTTTCTCATTAACAGCGCAGTGCAGATTGATACAGGTCAATGCAGTCTGTGGGTCTGGCAGACACACGGCACAGCGAACTGAGTGTGGAGGGGAGGGGAGCAAAGGCAGGTGAGGGAGAGGGCACGGGCCTTTCAGACACCCCTCTCTCCCCATCTCTCTCCCGCTCTTCCTCTGATTGCCTCCTCCTCTGGAGGCCACCCTGTTTATTTATGTCAGAATATCTGCATATTATTATTCTTTATTCTGTTATTGGTCAATAAATGTAGTTAAAAGTCAAAAAGTCCCTTTCATTCCTCCGCCCCCACTTCCAAAGCTGCTGTTCATAAAATCTTTGTGCTTTTTACAGAAATTACGCCATTGAGTCATAAAACAAATACTTTTCATGCCCTAAGGTCCCGTCTCACTAGCTCTCCGACTCTCTCACTCTGAGGTTAAAAACACTGCTGCTACTAACAATAACAATAATTAAAAACTTACAGGATGTCGGTTTGTCCGGTCTGGTCCAATAGACTGACTCTCAAAGGGATGGCCAGTCAGTCAGCCATTCGGTGTATCAGTCAGTCAGTCAGTCAGTCAGTCAGTCAGTCAGTCAGTGTACTGGGAGGGAGTGAGTGTCAGTGTGAGCAGGGATAAATAAGACTCAGACCAGTGCTCTGATTAAAACCAGGTACATCTTTACTGAAAAACTGCTTTTAAAAACACAGGACAGGTCAGTGCCGGTAAGATACAGTGAATAACGTACTGTAGAACATACTGTAGATGTCCTGTAAGCAGGGCTAGGATCAGCCTTCCAGAGTTCGGACAATCCCCGATAGATGTATGTACCAGAAGGTAAGTAGGGTTAAATAAACTAAACCAAATGTACTGGCTTGGCTGAGGGAACGATGACCTGGCCATGAGGACCAGGCCATTGGACCCCCCCCACCCCCCCCACCCCCCAACACACCCTTAACACACATCCCCCCACATGAGGTGGAATCAGCTAAGGAGCTGCTGCAGGGGTGGAGGAAGGATGCAAAGCAGGGAATTCTGGGAAAGTGCATCTGTGACCGGATACTGATGCTGGGGAAGGTGGAAGTCAGGCACGAGATTGGGGCCATCCTCCTCCTCCCTGACCTCAGCTGTTAACCCTGACACTGCCCTCCGCACAGAGCACTAATGTACTAACAGACGCACGCTGTGTAGTTCTTGTTAGCAACTTCATATAATATAGCATTATGAATATCACCAGTATAGCAGTTATCACCATCATAATAATTATTACTAGTACCTTAATTAAAACTCTCCCTCATGTGTTTGGAGTGGGTCACTCCCACTCCAAACTAAAGAAGCAAGACTCACAAAACCTTGTGGAAATTATGGTTTCTCTCTCTGACAAAAAAAAATGTTCCCTTTCCTGGGTGAGTTCACATTAAGGTAGTCTACTCTCTACATAAATTCTTCCTAAAAATATATATATATATATATTAAAAAAGAAAATAATAATAATAATTTCTGCTACTGAGGAGAGCAGACATTTTGCACCAAAGAGCTGCGACGAGACTAGCGTTTTAAACCTGTGGGTGCACACGCACACGCACATGTAGTAAGAGAGAAGCAGCGAGAGAGAGAGAGAGAGAGAGAGAGAGTGAGAGGTGGGGGTGGTGCAGAAGCAGGGCCCTGCAGTGTGGTCAGTCACAGCGCAGTGTGGTCAGGGTGGTATATTTCTTGGTTTGCATAAATATAAAAAATCACAGTCAGTGAAGGACCAGGGCTTGAGACCCTACAGTACTGTGTCTCTCCAGGACTGGACTGGACTGGACTGTACCCAATCTCTCTCTCGCTCTCACTCTCACTCTCTCTCTTCTCTCAGTCTAGTGCAGTGCCGTGTCTGTCCAGGTGTTGTGCCAGGTGTAGGGACAGGCCTGACAACAGACACACAGAAAAAACAAGGCAAAGTGTGCACTTAAAACAGTACAGGTGTCTATCTCACAGGTATTGCTACTCAGAGGAATACTGGAACAGCTACGGTGGCCTGTGAGCAGGTCCACTACACTGCAATCAAAACAGTCAGAGCAAAAAAAAAAAAACACGCATCCCCCCAACCCCACTGACTGTCAGTCAGACTGACTGTCTGTCTGTCTACAGTTGACTATGCACACATACAAAAAAAAACAATAGCACAAAGTTTACATTTCTGCCCTAAGAGCAAGAAACTGGGAACGGACTCCCACACAGTCCCCCCACTGTGATAAAAACATGAACGCACACGCACACAGGTAACTCCACACCAGCCCCCTCCAACACTAGCCCCTTCACAAACATGGCTTATACAGGCAAGAAATTTAATTTTAGCCATGTTTTCCAAGTTTATTCAACTAACAGCTCAAATTATTTATTTAAAAAATAACTGGGGGGCAGGAGGTGATTGAGGAGTCTATTAGCAATAAATTGGGGCGGTGGGGAGCTTAGTCATTTAATTGCTATAAAACCTGAGATAAAAAAATTATTGTCTTTAGGAAACACCATTACGACAAAATTCAAAATAAGCTATGTATATATAGGTATCATATATAGAATATTGGTATTACTACAGTATACTGTATGATTTATATCTATATATTTGGAGATATATATATATAATTATTTTTATTTTTATTTTATTTTATGGAAAATACAAGTAAATAAATACAGACCAGAAAGAGGTCTGAGAAGTGACCTGATTGGATATTCCTTCAATCATCTCCTCATGACAAAGATCCTGGGTTCAGGTGAGGGTGGGGGGGGGGGGCAGTCTCAGTCCTGCTGCCCCCTTCCTCCTCTTCTGTCCATCCCTCTGTCTCTCTCTGTCCATCTCTCCATTTCTATCTCTCTCTTTTCCACAGGCTGCAGCACCCACAGGGAGAGCCAGTGCAGAGTCCCTCTCTCACAGTGGGGGGGCAGGGGGTTAGTATACACAGACAAGAGGGAGGGAGGGAGGGAGGGGCGAGCCCCCCCCTCCAACAACAATAAAAAGAAAATCCCTCCTGGTCTTTCTGTGCAAGAAAAGAAAACCGTGGATTCCAGAGTCCAGGTGTGGCTCCTCCTCCCCTGGCCCCCCGGCCCCGCCCTGCAGTCCAGACACACAGGGAGAGGGGATGGCTGCCATTTCAAACAGTGCCACCTCCCCTCAACCCCATCATGCTTCTCAGACTCTTAACGAGCTCCGACCACTCTTAATGAGCCCCGGCAGTCCTTTAATGAGCTCCGGTCAGCCTTAACGAGTTCTGGTCAGCCTTACTGAGCGTCCCGGCCCAGGTTGGGCCTGCTCATAGGATGTCGTCGTAGTCCAGAAGTTTGGAGTGCTGACGTGCCTTCCACAGCCGGTACAGGCGGAAGTCAAAATAGGTCTCAATCATCTCCTTACCTGTGTGTGAGAGTGAGAGAGAGAGAGGGAGAGGGAGAGAGGGAGGGAGGGAGGGAGGGATGGAGGATTAGGGGGAAAATTCAGCAGTCAGTAAAGGCAGTGTAAATGAGCAGTGTACTCAGAGAGAGAGAGAGAGTGACAGAGAGAGGAAAGAGAGAGAGTGTGGACAGTGTGGACAGGTTGGACAGTGTGTGGACAGTGGGGACAGTGTGTGGACATAGTGGACAGTGCTTGGGCAATGTGTGGACATTGTGGACATTGTGGACAGTGTTGGGACAGTGTGTGGACAGTGTGGACTGTGTGGACAGCCTGCAGCCACATGGGCCCTGCCGCTGCAAAAGGGAAGGGAGCGTATAATTCAATATAAAATTAGTACTTCTGGGTAAAATAGCAGGGCTGCAGAGAGGGGGGGGCAGTGGTCAGAGTCGATGTTTTCGTAGATAGAGAGATGAGAAAGGTAGACATCAATAAGACATTAACCTTTCTGCTTCTTCTGGATTTCCCTTTTTTAATAATAATTTGTTTATTTCATATATAAATATTATTGAATCTTCTTTACTTCATCATATTCATTGCTTGATCTATTACTGATCTATTGTTCATCTATATTATCTTTTATTATTATTATTATTATTATTATTATTATTATTCGTTTAATTATTTGAATGGTTTAAATTATATATTTTATTATTTACTTAATTATCTATAAATATATATTTTATTGTTGTTTTTATGTAAGGCCTGTATTGTACATGCTTTGGCAATACCAAAGAAAGATGGCATGACAATAATGCTGAATTTGAAAAGAGAGAGAAAGAGAGAGAGGGTGAAAGAGAGAGAGAGGTAGAGAGAGGGAGAGAGAGGGAGAGAGAGATGCTTTGGCAATACATTATATACGGCAGGCCAATAAAGCACACTGAACTGAAATGAGCTGAATTGAACTGAGAGAAAGAGAGCAAGGAGGGAGGGTGCTGCTCTCTGGGAGCGCAGGCAAAGATAACGAAGTTTTAATTGGGGGATAATTAGTACTGTGTCGATTACACTCCTGGGAAGTCAGCATTCACGCTGTCATTGTGTGTGTGTGTGTCTGTGTAAGTGTGTGTCTGTGTATGGGTGCAGTGTGTATAGTATAGTGTGTACAGTGAGGTTGGTATACAGTGTGTGCTGTGGGGTCAGGAGGTCAGGCTTACCCTGTGCTGACAGCTCCAGCGGCGACTCGAAGGTGATGGACTGAGGCTTCATCAGGTTCTTCAGGTTCTTGAAAAGCTGTACAGAAAGACAGACAGACAGACAGACAGACTGTTAGTGTCTTTGCTAATCCCTCACCCCTCTGCCAGCTGTCAGTGTGGCTCTGTGTCTGCTGTCTGGGTGCTGTGTCAGTCTGTCAGTGCTGTTTGGTACCTTCTCTCCGTTGGGGTTGCCAAGTACATAGCAGCCCATTACATGGACCACAGTGGGCTCTGGGTCGAGCCTGGTCATCAGTCTGCTCAGACGTCTCCAGAACCTACAGAACAGGGAGAAAGAGGGGGGTGGAGAAAGAGAGGGAGAGAGAGGGAGAGAAAGAGAGAGAACAGTTGTTTCCTGCTGACTGTGACACCACAGGAGGTGAAATAAATGGCAGATATGTGGGGTTTATGGGTTCTGTCTCAGCCAGAGTCATAAACTGTCATGATTCAGCTCATTGCCTGCAGATTAACACACACACACAGACACACAGATGAACACATGCAGACACACACACAGACACAAGACACACAGACATTGATTGACTGATTGACTCACAGTATCATGTCCTCCTCCTTCTCCACCTTGGCGAAGGTGGCCACCTTGTTCTTGAGCAGGTACAGGTGCCCGGGGCCCCCCTGACAGAGAGAGACACATTCTATAGCTCAGCTCATAATCTCACTGTACATATTATTATTATTATTATTATTATTATTATTACATTATATTCTTAGCAGACTCTATTATCCTGGGCAATTTACAATTGTTACAAAATATCACATTATTCTTACATATAATTACCCATTCATACACCTTGGTTTTTACTTGAGCAGTCTAGTTACAGTACCTTGCTCAAGGATACAGCAACAGTGTCCCCCCAAACTCCACTGCTGCCTTATATGTGTACCGCTCTCTCTTCCCCTCCCTCCCTCCTTTACTCTCTCTCTCCCACCTGACAGAAGATCAGCATCTTCCAGATCTTGCAGCCTTTGCGATAGGCGTTGAGCTTCTTCTCTATCTCCTCTGCAAAAAGAGAGATGGACCTCAGACACACTACACGCTAACAACACGGGAAGCACATGGCACACACGTCACACAGACTGCACATGATGCAACACACATAGCTAGCTAAGACACTTGCAAAACATGCCAGAAGGCAGGACACCACGTACCGAGAATGTCATCGAAGGTAGCATGTTCGTGGTCCTGCAGAGAGAGCGCGACGGATAGAGAGAGAGGGAGGGGGAGTGAGAGAGACATAGAGATTGAGAGGGAAGCAGAAAGGGAGGGGAAGAAAGAGAGAGGGAGGGGAAGAGAAAGAGGGAGAGAGAGAGGGAGCAGGAAAGAGGGGGGGAAGGAGCAGACAAGAGAGAGAGAATGTTAACAATACCTTCCAACAGAAAAAAAAACTGCAAAAATTGCAAATAATGAAAAAGAAAACAAAAGTGCATCTCCCTTACGTAGAGGATGGGGATGATGGAGGGATCGTCTGCCCTGATGATGGTCGGCACGTACTCTGCCTTCGGCACCTTGGAGGAGATGAGCTGAGAGAGGCAGAGGAGGGTGGAGAGAGACATAAAATAATCATTTAAACATGAATATACTGTTACAGCAATTCCACATGGTTCGGCTCCACAGACCATTATGACAAATAACAATGCTGCACAGAGGGTGTGTGTTGTGCAACCTGTGCTGTGTGTGCTGTGTTGTGCATTGTGCGTTGTGTCTGCTATGTTCCATGTGATGTGCTCAGTTGTTTTGCTGTATTGTGTGGTGTTGTTTGTTCTGTATGGTGTTATTTTACTGTATTGTTTGGTTTTGTGTTCTGTATTGTGTTGTGTGTTCTTTATGGTGGCATTTTGATTGCTGTTGTGTTCTGTATCTGTGGTGTTTTGCTGTTGTGTTGTTTTGTGGTGGGTTGTGTTGCCTTCTTTTGGCACAAAGTGTGGACCCATGTCAAGCACAGGCCACCCTGCGGACCCCCTCACCATGACTTTGGGGGGCTGGAAGTCGTCCCCCTGGCAGGCTAGCCTTTCCTCCTCTCGCTCCTCCTCCCAGGCCACATCCTCGATGCCCTCCTCCACCCCACCGCAGGACACCGCCACATCTCCACCTGAGAAAGGGAGGATGGGATGTGGGGAGGTGGAGGGAAGGAGGATGGAAGAGGGAGGTAAGAAGAAGAGGGAGAGGGGAGGAGAGGAGAGGGAGGGAGAGATGGAGCGGAGCTGTTATACAGAGCATGGAGACCCGAACCACAAACAGACCTGAGGAGAGCTGAGAACTCAGAGAGACACACACACATATACTGAACAATAACAGACACAGACACAGACACACACACACAGTCACACACTGAACACACACAGATACACTGGTCGGCCCATACATCAACATTCACACAATCACAGTTGCTGCAGACATACATACTCACACGCACACACACGCATACTGTCAACCACATCATGAAACACACACACGCACACACACAATACTCACATAATACACAAAGTGAGAAAGGGACAGTGGGTTTCAGAAAACACACAACACACAGTACACAATACATATAATACACACAACACACACTAATATAAAATCAAATAGACACATTTAGAGCCTGGAAGGAATTCAGTTCAGGCAGGCAGACAGATACAAACACAGACACATGCACAGACAGACAGGCAGACAGGCAGACACATGCACAGATAGAGAAACAGACACACTGGCAAGCAGTTATACACACAGTCAGAGAAATACACTCATAGTTACAGGGAATAAACACACACATACAGGTACACAAACATTACAGACCAACACAGTCAGTCCTAGTTACAGGTACACAATCCCACAAGCACACAGATGGACAAACAGACAGACGGACAGTGACAGGGACAGAGACTGGCCATTGCGTGAGTGTGGGGGACTCACTGTCGCGGGAGTCGTGGAGAGAGTCATTCTTGATGGGGGTGGGGTCACTCCAGGACCGGCTGAAACTCTTCGCCCGACGGTCAGCAAACGCTGGGGGGGGTGATGGGGGCAGGGGGGTAGAGATGGTCACACACACTGCACCACACTGACACACACACAATCGCACCAACTGCACTGCACGGGCACACACAAAATTGCACGCATTGCAATGCACTGGCACACACACATACACTGCACCACACTGACACACACACACACACTGGCACCACACTGACACACACATTGATAGATACACTCTATGACTGTAAAACCCACATATGCATCACACAGACATGGCTACTTCTACACACACACTGCAACCAGACTCAATGTGCACTGACTGCCACTACAATTGTGTACTACACATACACATTGTAATCCGAAACAGTATTACACACATATTGTGTACCAACACAATTAGCACACACCGTGCAAGTGAAACCCAAAAACCTTGCACCAACACCATGTCGTGCACAAAACACACACACTGACATGCAATAAAACACACTTTTCTGACACTGTGACACTGCTGCACACTGACACTCTGACTCACTTTGCACCCTCATCCGCCGGCTTCCCACCATCCGAAGATGCTTGCGGAAGTTTCTGTAGAGGGAGAGATAAAGCGAGAGAGAGAGAGAGCGAGACATAGAGATAGAAAGGGAGAAGGGTGTGTGGGAGAGGGTAAAAGATAGGTGAGAGAGGAGAGGAAGGGAGACAGAGAGAAACAGACAAAGTTTGTTAGTTCGTGGATCTCCCCTCATAACCCTCCATGGCAGATTGGTGACAGTGCCCCCTAGTGGTGACAATGGGAGCACAGCGTGTTTGAAGTTACAGTCAGTCAGATGGGATCTCTAGGTATCGGGACAGTTACCTCAATCTCACTGCAGAACAGGGGAAAGAGATTATTATTAGTCTGCATGTGAGATCTTTATTATTATAATTATTATTTTTAATTTAAATCAAACATCAATCAAAAGCTCCATTGAAACCAATGATGGAAAATTCAGAATACCTTTCTTCAAGCAGCACATGGTGTCGTCTTATGGACTAATATGTTTGATGGCCAATCAGGAGTGTGGAAAACTATACCACGTTTACCATGGTACATCACTCCATACTACACTGTAGACTACACTGTATTTTACAGTACATTTCTACAGTCTTGAAGGAGATTTAAGTGTCACAGCCTCATATTTGTCCCACAGTATTTTTATTTTTGGTGCCAAACTCATGCAAACAGATACCAAATCTATTGACAATACTGAGCTGGGTTACTTCTCAAAGCTGTAACATCAGCAGAGTGGCTGTGTGTCACTGCAGCTGTGTGTCTGTGTGCGCTTGTGTGTGATAATCACGTGTGAGTGTGTGTCAGTGTGTGTGTGCTTGTGAGTGTGTTTAGATGAGTGTGTGTGTGTGTGTGTGTGTGTGTGTGTGAGTGTGTGTGTGTGTGAGTGTGTGAGCGTACGTGTGTGTGTGTGTGTGTGTGTGTGAGTGTGTTTAGATGAGTGTGTGTGTGTGTGTGAGTGTGTGTGTGTGTGAGTGTGTTTAGATGAGTGTGTGTGTGTTTGTGAGTGTGTGTGTGTGTGTGAGTGTGTGTGTGTGCCTGTGAGTGTGTTTAGATGAGTGTGTGTGTGTGTGTGTGTGTGTGTGTGTGTGTGAGTGTGTTTAGATGAGTGTGTGTGTGTGTGAGTGTGTGTGTGTGCCTGTGAGTGTGTTTAGATGAGTGTGTGTGTGTGTGTGTGTGTGAGTGTGTGTGCCTGTGAGTGTGTTTAGATGAGTGTGTGTGTGTGTGTGTGTGTGTGAGCATACGTGTGCGCGTGCGTGTGTGTGTGCGTGAGTGTGTGTGTGAGTGTCTGTGTGTGTGAGTGTGTGTGTGTGTGTGTGAGTGTGTGTAGATGAGTGTGTGTGTGTGTGTGTGTGTGTGTGTGTGTGTGTGAGCGTACGTGTGTGCATGCGTGTGTGTGTGCGTGAGTGTGTGTGTGAGTGTCTGTGTGTGTGTGTGTGTGTGTGTGTGTGTGAGCGTACGTGTGTGCATGCGTGTGTGTGTGCGTGAGTGTGTGTGTGAGTGTCTGTGTGAGTGTGTGTGTGTGTGTGTGTGTGTGTCTGTGTGTGTGAGTGTGTGTGTGCGTGAGTGTGTGTGTGAGTGTCTGTGTGTGTGAGTGTGTGTGTGTGTGAGTGTGTGTGTGAGTGTGTGTGTGTGTGAGTGTGTGTGGGGGGAGGCCCAGACAGACACTGTCACTGTGTGCTCAGATCAGCACCAGGGACAGCTCCTCCTCTCTGTAGGTGTTTTCTGTGTCTTTCAGGCCCCCGTATTGTCATTGCTGTTGTGTCCTTATGCTGTTTTTCTAGGGGATTCATTCAGTTTTTTTGCATTTCTTCTCTCTCCTTCACTCTTTCTCTCTCTCTGTCAAGAGCAGACAAACATTCCTCTCTCCATCACATTTTCTATTCCTCTCTTGTCTGTATTTCCCCCACCTCCCTCTCTCTATCATCTATATTTTTCTGTGTATTTCTGCCTCCTTGTTTTTCCTTCCTCTCTCTCTCCATCCCTCCTCATTCATTTATCCACCTCTCTCTCTCGCTACCTCCCTTTCTCTCTGTTTGAGATCAGCACAGCTGGACTTCCTGCATCCCGTAACCATGGCAACCTTGCATCCAAGATCAAACATCTGGAATGCAGGGAGATTGTATCCCCGGGTTACCTCAGTGCAGGAGGGGAAGAGAAGGAAGGGCAGACTGATAATAATAGTAAGTATAATAGTGTGTGTGTGCATGTATGTGTGTGTGTGAGTGTGTAAGTGCGAGTGTGTGAGTAAATGAAGGGGACAGTGCGGACACACACGAGGCAGGGCAGGCAGGTACCTGTGTGTGTGCTCGGCCGGCTCCTGCTCCCTCCGCCTCCTCTTTCTCTCAGCACAGCCCCGGAATGCCCTGCTGGGACGCCACAGCGTTACACTCCGCCCTTGCCACAATGCCAGTGTGGGGCCAACACTGGGTCTGTGCACTCGGCGGGCTTTCTTAATGAGGTCAGGGATTGCAGGTTGGAGATTGCAAGGGGCAAACACTACAGCCAGAGATGGGGTAAGTGTCGAACCAGGAGTAGGGTCAACAAAAGGCTAGGGTTGTGCCCGCATTTGAGCCAGGTAGTCAGTGTGGGGCCTCAGCATCAGAGCAGGTCCTCACGGGCAGCTGCTCTCTCTGGGGGTCCATCACTAACGAGGATGGGGGGTCTGGGTGCATTTTACAATAAAAGGTGTTTGTGTTTGTGAGTGACTGTGTGTGTGTGAGAGATATAGAGAGAGAGAGAGAGTGTGTGTGTGCATGTGTGTGTGAGTGCCTGTGTACAGTCGGGGGAGGCTCCCCCTCACTGCATTGCCCTGAACTGTATACAACTGCACACTGCACTACACACTGTACCGCACACAGCACTACATACTGTACCGCACACAGCACTGCACACTGTACAGCACACAGCTGGTGTAGATGTCTTTCATACTTTTACCTACTTTGACTTTTGTACAGTATAATCTGTGAAGCGTCTGCATCCACCGACTGGAGCTGCTGTTCAGCTGTCCTCTGTAACTCCAAACACTCTGACTTCGGGGGGTAACGGGGGACGGGGACAGGGGGATAATCACAAAACCAAAACCAAAACGAAAGACAATAACAGGGTGGTACTTACGATATCCTACAGGTCCCCAGAGAGAGGGAGGGAAGGAGGGAGAAATAAGGAGTTGGACAGCACCAGAGAGAAGCATCAAAGAGAAAAGAAAAAGAAATCCAGTCAGATAGAAAGCTGCTTAGACCCACCGTTTAATTTCCCTTTATTTCCTATTGGCTGAGGCTTCCTGCTTACTGCCACTAACCCACCCCCTCACCCCCCACTGGAGCCAGCAGTGAGGTGGCTGATGTCACTGAACAAGATAATTACTCTCCCAGGTCTTAATTAGAAACTACACCGAAAGAAAGAGAGACAGACAGACAAGACTCTCTGTGTGCCCTCTATGTGCCAGTGTTGTCATGGTACTAGTGTGTCAGGGATCAGGGGACAGTACTCACGCCTGCATGGTGGTGGTGGCCGTATGGAAGCTGAACATGTTCTCCTTGGGAAACCAGCTGTGGCTGGGCACATCTTCTACAGAGAGAGAGAGAGAGGTAGGGAGGGAGAGAGAGAGGGGAAAGAGAGATGGGGAGAGGGGGAGTCAGGGTGTGTGTCTATTACAAGACAATTGTGAAAGATACAGAATGATCTAACAAGATAGACAGAGAGAGATAAACAGTCGCAGATACAGATGCATGATGCAGATGGGAGTGTCAGTGTATGTGTGTGTGAGAGTGAGTGTGATAACATGACTTTTAAAGAGAGAGACAGTGGTTGGCAGACACACAGGTGAGCACAGGTGAGGACAGGTGAGGACAGGTGAGGACAGATAAGGACAGGTGAGGACAGGCTGGGCTCACCAGACACCCGGTCCATGCTGTACATCCTCTCCAGCTTCTTGCGCTGCCGGCTGTCTGTGTCCAGGCAGTGCTGTGCGGAGCTGGGGGGGCCCTGGGGGGGTGCGCAGGCAACGCAGTCCTGAGGACAGTCCCGGGAGGCCGAGCGGTTGCCCCCCCCTAGCCAGCCGCGGATGTTGTGTGCGCTGCTCGAGCTGTGCATAGGATGGGGGGTGACAGTGGGGGCATGGGGGTTGGAGGAGGGGGCGGTGGGGGTGTTGGCGGCAGCTCCGTTAGCATGGTTTCCATGCTGCTGTGGGTGGTGGTGGTGGTAGTGGTGGTGGTGGTGGTGGTTGCTGTGGTGGTGGTTGCTGTGGTGGTGGTTGTGGCCCTCGGTGCTGTGGTGATGAGGGGGCGGGGGGCGGGGCAGCTCCTGGCTCCCCTTCAGCACCTCCAGCTCCAGGCTCTCCGCGCTTCCCTGCGCCCCCCCCAGCATGCCCCCCTCCCCCGTGATCGTGTACACGCGGGGGTGCTGAGCCTCGCAGTCCAGCAGCAGGGCGCCCCCCCCCACAGACTGGCCTTGGAGACCGTGCTGCTCGGCGGCCAGCGAGAGGCCGCGCCTGCCCTGCCCCGCGCAGGAGGACGAGCAGGAGGTTGGGGGTGGGGGCGGGTGGGGCTGATGGTGGGCTGCTGATGCTGGCGGGGGCTCGTGGCTAGGGTGGGGGGGCTGCGGATGCTGCTGCTGTGGGGGGGAGCTGCAGGGGTGCGGCTGAGCCTGTTGCTGCTGGGGGTTGCCACGTAGATGGCTGTTGTCCGGGGAGTCAGAGTCCTGCCCAATGAAAGTCTCAGACAGCAGGTGATCTGTCGGGGGGGGAGCGGGGAATGTTAGACAGGGCTGCACACCTCCAGACAATAACACCTGTCAGAGTGAACACAGAGGGAACAGCCAGGCCACTCACTCTCACTCACTCTCATACTCTCTCACACTTTCACTCTCTCACTCTCAGACTCTCACTCTCACACACTCTCACACACAGGAATGTTTTATTACTGCAGACAACATTTTATTATTATTATTACTGGTGTTGTTGTTGTCCAAATACAATCATTCCTCTCTTAATACAATCTCCCCTTCTGGAGATTAGGTGAGAGAATAAACAGATGAGTCACAGAGGCAGACAGGCAGAGAAACAGAGGGGGGGGTGAAGAGAGCTAGGAAGAAGAGAAAGAAAGACGGAGACAGAGAGAGAGAGAGAGAGAGAGAGAGAGAGAGGGTGTGGGTGGGTGAGGAGCAAGGGATGGGAAGGGCAAGGAGAGGTCTGCGTTGCTGTGGGGTTGATAATTTCTGCTGTGTCTAGTGGGGAACAATGCAGACTTACCCCCTGAAGCCTGGCTGAGTGTCGCTGGAAATGTGTGTTTTTTTAAGACACAGACAAGCAGAGAGAAGTAGGAACAGAAAGAGGTAGAGGAAAAATAAAAAGGGAGAAGGGGAAAGACGAGAGACGAGAAGGAAAGGAAGGAGGTAGAGACGGGGGCAGAGGCAGAGACAGGGACAGAGACAGGGACAGAGGGAGCCTGTAAGTGTGAGAAAGATTGACGGTAAAAGATCCAGACAGAGAGAGAAAGAGAGAGACAGACAGGGAGAAATAGAGACAGACAGAGTAGTAGGCAGAGGGGCAGAACGGCAGCAGGGCAAAGCGGCAGAGCGGCCAAGGGACAGAGGGTCACACGGGCAGGGAGGGAGAGGGGCAGAGGGGCAAAGGGGCACAGTGGCCAAGGGGCAGAGGGACAGGGAGGTAGTGGGACAGAGCCTAGCTCACCTGATCCGTTCCTGTTCTCAGGGTGAGTGTGTGACAGGTACTCCCCAAACGCACGGGCTGCTCTGCGGAAAGACACACAGACACTCAGCCTGGCTGGACTGGACACTGACTGGAGACACTGACACACCAAAAAGTCAGCCTGGCCCAGTCCACCCTGACCGAGCAGAGAGAAGGGAATGTCTCTGGTATTTCTATGTTTTTCAGTCATCTTTTCTGCCTTCTTACTCTCTCTCTCTCTCTCTCTCTCTCTCTCTCTCTCTCTTGCTCGCTCACTCTCTCATTCCTGCCTTCCATTAGCCTGGCTGAGTGCCAGGGCCTTATAGGAAAAGAGAGAGAGAGAGAGAGTGTGAGAGAGAGAGAGAGAGAGAGAGAGAGAGAGAGAGAGAGAGAGAGAGAGAGAGAGAGAGAGAGGAAGGAGAGTGGCAGAACGATTTTGCCATGGTAAATTTACTCAGTAATCTCACTGCCAGGTCACTGCGGGTGCGTGTGTGTGTGTGTGTGTGCATGTGTCAGCAGGGTGTGTTTGCGCATGTGTATCTCTGTGTGTGTATGTGTGTGCATGAGAAGGATTGTGTGTGCTTGTGTGAGTGCGTGTGTATTTATCTCTCTCTCTTTCTCTCTCTCTCTCTCTGCTGCACATCTGATATGATGGTACAGCTGTTACCGTACAGGTGTGAAATGTATGGTTGGACACTGACTGGACACACAGCCTGACTGGACACATGGAGACAGTAAAGCTGTGAAGTGCGTATCACCCTGAACCCTTCCCCCTCCCCAGCAAAGTGGTGGTCTCCCCGTGACGCTGTGATCACCTCACACTAATTACACATTCCTCTGTCACTGTGGGCAAAGTGCTGCCCTTCACTCAGTGAGAGAGAGAGGAGTGCAGACTGTGAGCTGTAAGATTATCTCATATTGCTGTCTCTCTTACTACCTATCACCACTGCTTCTCCTCATCTCTCTTTCACATACACACACACACACACACAACCTCACATAGACGCACACATACTTCCATCTTCCTGGAACTCACGAGGTAATCCAATACTCCTGTAATCACCTAATCAAATAACTTCTCTCTCTCACCTGTCTCCCCCTCTCTCTACTCCCTCAGCATCTCTCTCCATCTCCTCCCTTTCTCTCTCTCTCTCATTCCTTTCTCCTTCCCTCCCTCCCTCCAGCAATCTAGACCACAAGAGTTACAATAAAGATTCCTGAAAGATCATGAATGCTCCTGGCCATGTGAGAGAGAGAGAGGGATGGAGGGAGGGAGGAAGGCAGGGTGGGAGGCAGAGGGGGAAAGCCTGCAATTCTGACAGCTGCTCCAGAATAATAAAATATAAACAGTGACATCACACAGCTGGCAACTCCCAAGTCAGGGACACACAGCCCAGAGCACACACACACTGCACTACAGCACTGCTGGTACAGTCCAGGTACAGCCCAGCCAGTGACTCTACAACAGTCCAGTCCAGTCTAGTCCAGTCTGTGAGCGTGTTTCTCTGAGAGACTGTGTGTGAGTGAGTGTGTGTGTGAGTATCTGTGCATGTGAGAGAGTGTGTGAGCAGTTCGTGAATCCCTGCATGTCCACCCCCCCACCCCCCGCAACCCAGAGGAAACAGCGTTCCAGAACTCGTTCCCAGTCCTGGCACAGGGCCGCTCTGACGCAGCACTGGGCCTCCTGGCTCTGAAAAGGAGAGCAGGTTTATTCTGAGAGCTGGGGCTGGGCTCAGAATCCTTGACCTGTGTCCCTGGCCTGCTTAGCTGCTCCTGCAGGGTCCAGATCAAACACAAACAGAACCACTTTGCTGGCAGAGTGTGAGACAAAGGAGACAGTACAGAGCAGGACAGGACACACCAGAGACACACAGGGACACAGGGAGACACATGGGGACGCACACAGGCAGACAGAGAGATACAAGCTGGTGTAGAGCACAGCTACACACTGTCTCTGTCTATGCCACCCCCATCAATGGGCAGACAATATTATAAATATTATTATTATTACCACTATTACATCTTGTGACTCAAATTCAATATTCAATTTATATACACACATACATACAGACAAACATTTAAACTATTAAAAAAAACATAAAAATATAGAATACAAGACAAAACAAAGTCTTCAAGTTGCACAAACCAGCAGCAGCAGTGGAGGAGCTGCAGCAGCGCGGAGAGCAGGCAGGAGGGGCAGAGAACTAGACCGAAACTGCCCACTGTTTCATCTGATCTGTGTATATCAAGTGCATCTCTTCCTCACTCTGTGTAGCTGTACTGTGTCAACCCTGTATAGCTGTACTGTGAAAATGCTGTGTAGCTGTACTATGCAGATAGCGCTGGTCACACTCCAGTCTCCCATAAGAATGAGACACTGTGACTTATTACACAATCAAGGACACAGCTTGGCTCAGAAGGTCAGCACTGAGCAGCTCACATATACAACAGCTCACACACACACTCACACACAGCAACCTACACACACATTGCATCTCACACACACACATACAGCAACTCACACACACTACAACTCACACACACACTTCAACTCACACACACAGCAGGCTGGCTCGGGTCACTGTTGCAGTTCTTTGCCATTTTGTTTGTTCCTTGCAGCAGCAGGTTCTCGGTGCTCTGAGTTACATCACAGACATCCAGCCCTGCACACTTCCAGAAATTTCTCTCTCCTTCTCTCAGCTTCTCCTTCCCCCATGACTCCTTCCATATTTCTCTCTTATGTTTGGTCTCCTTCTCTCCTAATCTCTCTCTCTCCTTCTCTCAATCTCTTTCCCCTCTCTCCATCTGTCCCTTTTCCTTCTCTCCCTCATTTTGATTTTCTTCTTCCTCAATCTCTGCCCATATCTCCATATCTCACTCACTCCTTCTCTCCTACTCTCTACCTTTCTCCATTCCTCCCTCCCTCCTTCCAGCCCGGCTCACCTCCCTATCCCAGCCCAGGACACCAGCGCTGAGACTCCGGCCCGGGTCATCTCGGACACCGCACCAATGACACAGGGGACAGCGTCTCTCTCTCTGTATCTCTCTCTCTCTTTCACTGTATTTCCGAGTTCTCCTTCTCTATATCTTTGTATTTCTTTCTCTGTATCTCTCGTTCCCTTGTTCTCTCTGTTCGCAATCTTGTACATGCAGCTGCACTTCTGGAGCTGTGGCCAACACACTCGGGATATTTGTGAATGACGGCGTGCACGTACCCGACAGACAGAGAGAGAGGGAGGGAGGGAAGGAAGGAGGACTGACTGATTAGGAGACTGCAAGGGGGGGCTTTGGCAAAAAGGGGGGCAATTCTGACAGAGAGAGAGGGGGCAACACAGCCTCTGCTCTCTTCAGCACATCAGTGTGTCACTAAGTGTGTCTGGCAGTTAGTGTGTCCGTGTGTCAGTCAGTGAGTCAATGTGTCAGTCAGTGTTTCCGTCTGTCAGTGTGTCAGTCAGTGTGTCAGTCAGTCTGTGAGTGACTCAGTGTGTCAGTCGATGAGTGTATCACTTCATCTGCAGTCGATCAGTCAGTCAGTGTATCGGTCTTTCAATCACTCTTTGTGACACTCACACACACACACAACACACATGTACTGCCGCCGGCCCAATTTGTTACCACACACAACACACAGAGCATTACAACCAACATTACCCTCCCAGAGTCATACACACAAAAAACCAGCACTAAAAACAAAAGTGAATTCCACCTTTTTTATACTTTCATTATTTTTTATTACTAGGGGTCAGATTATTTCAGTTTTGCGTCCTGCTGATCCCCAAACTGTGAATCTGCTACATCATCCTGTTAATTAAAGCTGTGTATCATTCTGACACACTCACTTGCACACAACACTCATACATGCGCTCACACACACAACACAAACGTACACGACACAAATGCACTACACACACACATACAAACATGCACACACACTCACACAGTAGTGCTATTTAATATTCACAGCACCACACAGAGACAGTGAAGGGGAAGCAATGCGAGAGAGAGAGTGGAGTGGAGAGATCCTTTTAATCTTCCATTAGTACTACTACCAATACCATTACTGCTACTACAACTACTACAAATAATAATAATAATAATAATAATAATAATAATAATAATAATAATAATACAGCACCGTTTAATAAATCACTTTACACTCCGCAGTCTGTGGCCCACAGGATGACAATGACAATCCAGAACAGGGAATGCTGGGAGACGGAACTTCGGGGGCCATTCGGAATATGCACCCGGGTTCCGGAGCTGTCTGCACTGGGGAAGACACCTGGAACATCTGTCCAGGTGTGCCTAACCCCCCCAAAAAAAATGACCACCACAGCACGTTTGTTGCTAGAGGAGGGTCAGATGTACGTCCTAGCCCCCTGTGTGAGCGTATGCCAGGGGTCACACTGCCTCTCAGTGCAGTGACATCATCACACCCCTGTCTGTCTGTCATTGAATACCCACAGAACACACCTGGGAGCACCTGCACAGACACAGACTACTACTACAATAATAACAATTTTGATTGTTATTATTATTATTGCTCCCTAAGTGTTTGGTGTGTACAGTGCAAAAAATATGAATAATAAGAAGATACAAATCTCATAGCTGTCTAGCAGAAATAGTAATAGAAGCAGTAGTGGTGGTGGTAATAGGTATAGTAACAGTAGTAATATTAGTAGTAGAAGTAGTGGTCATAATAGGTAAAGTAATAGTAGTTGTAAGGATGGTAGTATTACTGGCGCTGCTGATAGTAGTAATAACAATAGCAGAAGTAGCAGTTGGGGTGCTTTGGTATTTACTAAGTGAATACCCTGTATGGCTGCAAAACACATATATCTGTACACTGAGAAAGAGCAGCCTGAATCGAGGTGCATTAAATTGTCAGACCCTGCGCTGCGCCGCGCCGGGTGACATTGTTCAACACTGCCCTGGTAAAGGCACACATATCCATCTGCATGAACACCGACTGCTCCAAACAAGGGACAAGTCAAGACAAGACAAGTGACGGGACACACACCGCAAACATTATCATGACAATAAAATATTATAATTATTATTATTATTATTATTATTATTATTAACAATAATACTGCCACAATATTAATAATATGCGAGTTGCACAAATTGGATCTCAATCGATGTATTCATATCAGAGCATACACATAGAAAGCTGGGGAATCGATAATAATAATAATAATAATAATAATAATAATAATAATAATAATAATTAATAATAATACTATGCATCAGCCCGAGGAACTCAGGGTCCCAGTGGTGTCTGTGTCCTGTGCACAGAGACCGGGGGGTGGGCTGCGATTCCTGTAAGACTGGGGCTCCGGCTGCGTTACTGTACTGTGCTGTACTGTAGGCACGGGTGCAGGCGCACACACAGATTTGTAATAGAAAGTGCACACAACCAAAACCCACAGGAACCGAACCCAGAGCAGCGAACCGAGGACCAACTCACCTAACTTTCGCCGCCACCGAAGAGATCGCGTCGTTGCGCAGGTGTTTGCGCTTGGACACGGCGGTCCCCATGCTGGAGAGGCAGCGGCGCCGGGGACACAGCGCGGCGCATCCCAGGTGCCCGAGCACAGCAGCAGCCCGGGGAACTCAAGACACGAACCAAATCACCCCGAGGTCCGAAGTACAGGAAGAACAAAAGATGAAAATCGCCCAGGCTCTGTCCACTCCTCTGCTCGCGTTGATGCTGGTCCTCCGGCAGGAGACAGGCGGCTTCTCCTCGCCTTCTGGCTGCCTGAGCACCGGGCAATCCAGTGCACACTTAGGTACACATGTGTGTTGTGTGTATATATATCTCTATATATAGACTATATGTATTTATATACATATATGTGTGTGTGCGTATTGTAATGGAAAAATATTATGGCAGAGAGTTGCGTCCAATGTGTTTAACCCCCCCTCTCTCTCTACCAGCTCAGTGCTTTCCACTCGTGATGCTGTGATAGTACACAAGCGGACGCGGACTGACTCCCCCCCTCAGGACACACGCACTCCCTCAGAGCTGCACACGACCGCCCTCCGCTCGCCTCCTCCCCGGCGCTGTCTCTCCGCCCCCTCGGCGCACTGATCGCTGGCGAGGGCAGGGATGGGGAGCGCGGCGCGGCGCAGCGGGGGGCTGGTGATGGGGGGCGCACAGCGGGGGTGCTGGTGATGGGGGGCACACAGCGGGGGGGCTGGTGATGGGGGGCCACAGTGAGGGGGTTGGTGATTGGGGGCCACAGTGAGGGGGTTGGTGATGGGGGACGCACAGTGGGGGGGTCTGCCGGCCCAGGGAAGCCTTGCAGGAAGGAAGCGTGCGCCATATAAGGCGTGCAGGGGCGGTGTGCTCAGATGTGACGTCAATGGGAGACGCAGGGGGCGGCGGGGAGAGGGAGGTAGCGAGAGGTCAATAGTGTGTGCACATGTGTGTGCATACAGCACACACACAGACTCATATACAAACATGCATATACACCAGCACAAACACACAAACTCACATAGATAGATATATCTATCTATCTATCTATCTATATATATATATATAATGCATGCAAACCAATATACATACCTATTTGGTGTGTGTGTGTACAGACCTACATGCACACTGCATAGTAACATGCTACTTACACATGCCTACACTCATATACACTCAGTCACACACATGCACTCATACATATATACACATGCACTCATATACACTCACACACTACCTCATATACACTGACACTCACTCATTCTCACACATGCATTCATACACACACACGAGGTGGGCAGAGAGAGAGAGAGGGAAACAACAGATGAGCCTCATTATATAGTGGAGAATGGAGTGGGATAATTTAATACAGAAACCAGAGCACAGCCACACAGGAGCAGGGGAAAAGATGACAGAAAGGAAGAATTACTGACAGAGTGAAAGGGAGCAAGGGAGGGTGGAGGTGTGACATTATGCACAGCTGCAGCACCAACCTGTTTAATTAACGGAAACAAGAAAGAAGAACAGGAAGAAAAGGGTGGAAAGAAAAAGAAATGAATTTGTGTGTGTGTGTGTGTGTGTGTGTGTACTGTACTGTAGCTCTCCAGGACCGGGGCAGTAACATCATAAAGAAACATCAATTAATGTTCATTATAAGTCATACAACCTTATTTTGGCCAATGTGTAAAATATATTTATGGACATTCCTATATGAGAAATGGAAGCTTGCGGTAAACCAAGTGTCTGACGAGACAGCACTGAAGCTCTGTTTCACAGTGCAGGCCTGTGCTCTCCAAAGCAGCCGTGTTTGCAGAACACAGGCATTCAAAGTACATAACCCAGGTCAACAAACCCCGGCCCAAACTACACACCAGTAACCGAAGCCATAGAAGCCATCTTCCTCAGTTTGATAACAAACAAGAGAAGGTGAATTAAACCTAAATTAATGAAACGCACTTAACACGCACATAATTCTACCAGAACATGGACATCATGAACATGAACATGGACATCGTGTTTGGTCTTCGGAGACAGAGCCTGAGACAACCATTGGACAAGTTGCATCTAACATTCAATACAAAATTAACATCATGTACTACAGGGGCTCCCAACCCTACCCTGCTGTTTTTTGTAACCAACCAAGCTCTCAATTACATAAATGAACTTTAATCAAAGTAATAATCTGCTTAGACTGGATTTTTAAAATTGTGTAATAAAATAATTGGTTCCCTCCTCCACCCCAAACCCCATCCCTGCAGCAGCTCCTCATCTCATTCCACCTAGTGGGGGGGTTCCTCTGACCTCGTGGCCATTGGCCAGGCCATTGTTACTGGAGTCAAGTGGGTCCAGGCCAAAATAAATTCAAATAAATATACCTTGGGGTTGCCTGACCTGAAACTGAATTGAAGTGAACTCTCTCTACGCTGACTACGCTGTGTCACAGTGCTGCTGTCCAGGCCTGTCCTCTCTATCTGTTAAGACTGTTTATTTTGCTTTTGTGCCACCAAAATGCACCAGCCAGCACATGCCAAAGGCACTGCACCCTCTCCCCTATGCTCTCCCTCTGCGCGTCTCTGTATGACTCACCCTCCCTCTCTGCTTCCCTCCTTTTCTTCCCCTGTCTGCAGAATTGCAACACAGACGTGCAGATTACAGACTCTGTAGCCGCTGTCCATGAGACAGCAGGACACCCTGTAATCAGTCCTCCCCCCACCTGACAGAGCCAGAGAACCCCCACTGTCCTGCACCCCCTCTACAGAAACAACAGAACCAGTCTGCCCTCTGAGAGAGAGAGAGAGAGAGAGAGAGAGAGAGAGAGAGAGAGAGAGACTAAACAAGATACAAACAAACAAGAGGAAACCACACAGACAATGAGAGATAGACATTACCTGTCTCCCTCTCTCTCCCTCACTCTATAATTCTCACTGGCACTGTTGGCATGGCAGTGTGGCCAGAGCAGTTAAACAACACTAATCAATGAGAGCAATCAGTGTTTACTGATTAACACGGTACCGGCCCCCTGCCCTCCCTCACTACACATGTGGCCTCCATCTCTCTTTGCACTGAAACGACACGCTAGCTGCCAGTCTCCGATCAGTTCAATTCAAAGCTGCTATAATACATATAATACATAGATCATACATGTGATAATAAAACATTTAAAATAAAAAAAATACATTGCTAGTGTGGTGGTTAGTGCTACTGCCTGGCAGCTCTGGGTTTGCAGGTTCAAGTCCTGGCTCCAGGGGCCTGTCTGTGTGGAATTTGCATGTTCTCCCCATGTCTGTGTGGGTTTTCTCCAGGCACTCTGGTTTCCTGCCACTGTCCACAGATATGTGGGTCAGGTTAATTGGTCACTCTAAATTACCCTATGTGATGGCCTGGTGTCCCATGGGTGTATTCCTGCCTTGTGCCCTATGCCTGTGGGGATTGGCTCCAGCTTAAAGATAAAGTAAATATTAATGAAATACATAAACACCCAATACATAAATAACAATATATTAAAATCAATACAAATAAATAACAATACCATTAAAATGTATTGTATATACTTTAATTTGTCTTTGCAGGGTCTGTGTGGCTTGGACAAACTGTCCCCAGGCTGTCCACACATTGTTCACACACTATCCCTCAGATTGTGGTAGGCAGACACATATTTGGCAATTACATTGACTGTCTGATCCTGCTTTCCCAGAAGCCTGGGGCCTACAATCATTCTGCAGAGACTGAGAGGGAAAAGTGGTAGAGGATAAGCGGGGGTGGGGGGGGGGGTTAGTGATGATAAACAGTGTTCTCTCTCTCTCTCTCTTCCTCCTGCCCAGGCCAAAAAAGAGGCAGCATGCTCTAACCTACCAACGCTGGGCCCTCAGAGTCTGCAAGCATGGCCACAGTGCCAACCGTCCGATAAGAGAGAGAGGGAGAGGGAGAGAGAGACAGAGATAAAGATGAGAGGGAGAGATGGGATAAGTAGTGACAGTAATGGAGAAATGGTCAGAGATTCCTCAGTTTGTAGTGTGTGAGTGTGTGTGTCGGTGTGTTTCTCCCGGTAATGTGTCTCCACATGTGCAGCTCCCTCCACTCAGTGGGATGTGCAGTCGTGTCTCAGAGCTGTTTATAGAAGCAGCAGTGAAGTCAGTGACGCACAATAACACAGCCCTAAACCCCCCTCTCTGCCCCACTCCCTCTCTCGCTCTGTCAGCAACACCAGCTGATAAAAATAGACAGGCTATGGATTTAGAAGCTCCTACCTGCTGCTCGCGCTCTCTCCTCACGCTAATTTTAGGATCGATGTTGTAACGAAGAGAGCTGAGCTCTCATGTCAACCACTGTCTCACCTTGCAGGGAAGAGGTGAGGGATCAGGGGTCAGATTCTTGGTCCAGCCTGGGTGTGGCTTAAAAATAAGTAAATAAGTAAGAAAATAAGTGGGTAAATAAATATAATCATTAATAAAATTAGATGAGAGCTGTTGTGTCTCAGAGGGGTTACCCCTAAACTTTCATCAGTCCTATAAAATCCTGACCATACAGGGTCTCTCAGTGTAGCTAGAGTTCAATAGTGTGGCATCATGGTATCTGTACTACAGTACAACCAGTCTGTTAGACCGAATAGTAATAATGATTATTATTATAATTATATAAATGTATTATACATATAATAAAAAAATGAATGAATTAATCCTTCCTCTGTATCAGTGTCTGTTTATGTCCTAAGTCACACTCATGTTCTACACGTGATCTGGAGTGCGGGGTTTGGCGGCTCCTGTCTGCAGCTATTTTGGACACCTTTCAATTAGCGACTGCAACACCTGTGCAGCGGTGCAGCGTGGCGTTTTTCCAGGGGGAAGGGCAGGGACTATGAACTATTATCACACGTGTGAGAGGGTGTAACAGTGAGTAAAATTCTCAATCGTTTCTCAGGCGGTGAGGCTTCTGGAAAAAATAGAAAACTGGATCTAAACCCAGTAACCCGAGTGCACGTGCAGCTGGTAACGGCTCCCGCCTATCTATGCATTCATATTTTATATTCATCTTCCACCCGGCGCCCTGCTGTGAAGGGTGTCCGCACGGCTCATAGCGCTCATCGCAGCGGCGCATCACAAAGCCATTATCTGCGCTGTGACGACGCTCCGCGTGGCTCCCGCCCTGTGACGTCACACCGGTGTTCTCACTGTCTGCGCCACACCTGTGGAACAGCCCCTACTATACTTATACACTACAGATCGATTTACCCGACATTTAAAATAATGTATTTATACTGCACCCCGTTTCCCGCTGTAGCGCTGGCGTTTTGTAGCCAGCGGATCACACTGCGACAGTAACGGGTCCTCAGCCATGTGCTCACCCACTACGGGCACTGTGTTGCAGTGAGGTGGTCCTGTGATAGTGTCTATTCACAAAGCAGGCGCACACACACATACTGACTGACGAACACAGACACCGACGACTACACACACAGCAGGTGGAGTGGTATGCTATATGGGCCAAAGAGGAGACTGGCACACTGGTGTCCCCATAGCACACGCCCCAGTCCTCTAGGACACTTCTGTGACTGACTGACTCACTCAGTGACGGATATGTACTGACTCGCTGCCTGTGTCGCATAATGATCCAGTATTCTCACTGTATATGATTGACAACACACACACCGTTCTCCTGTAGCACTGTTCTCACTATATTCATTATTATTACTATTGTTAATAATAATCAATCAATAATCTCCCTCACAGCTGTTGGCCCAGGCAGACAGACCACACTTCGTACAGTGATTCTAAATCATACACGCTAGGCTGCCTTTTCTGTACAGCCAAATACAGTACAGTACTCTAACAGTATGCAGTACAATAGGCTATAGTGTATTACAGCACAGTGCATCACAGTACAGTGTTTTAGTGTCAGGTCTCTAGGGCAACAGAATAGGCAGTAACACATACTTGAAACAACTACCTATACTATAGGTCCCACACTACACTTATTGTAATAATAGTGATAATTAACTATTTATTATCTAAATATTTTCTGGAATAAATACCTATTGCTTCTGTATGGACACAAACAATACATTGCACATCCACGCCCACGCAAACACACGTCCTCAAAATAAACAAAAATGTATACTCGGATAATCGCGTGAGTACAGTACAACGTAATATTGCTACATTATTGGAAACCATTACAGATTTAAAATGGATGATGTAGCTTTAAAATGTGTCAGCTTGTACTGAGGAGCAGGGGGAGCGCACGCCCCCACACACGACGTCGTTACAGCAGCGACGGTACCGCGCTCTTCACCGGACAGCCGTCTCACCACCGCGGCTGCACCGGGTCCGCTGGTCGCACGCCCATCACTGCCAGCGCAGGTCGGCCTGATGAACGCATCCCAGGTGTGCGCGTCTAATTAGCACACAGGTGACCAGGAGCAGGTAAAGTCCCTGACTGCCCCAGACTCCAGCACTTCCTCCCTCTCTCCCTCCTTTCTCCAGTTTGACAGTGTTGATTCTCTCAGCCAATGTCACAGACCCAACTCAGTGTGTTTAGACAGACACACACACAGTTACATTCTGCTTTAAACTTCAAAGTCCAAACATTCCTGTACGTCTCTGGCCTGTGCCAGTTGTACATGGGCACCTGGTGTGTACAGTGTACCAGTCTGGCACTGAGGAATTGTTGCCTGGGCTCCCTGCAGTGTGCCAGGTAGTGTGGGGGGGGGGGGGCTGTATTGGAGTGGGTCAGTACAGGACTTGAATGGGTTGTTACTGCATTGGGAGAGCTGTGATGAAAACACAATAGGGGCAGTGCTGCCAGTAGAGGCACATGGGGTGCTCCAATGCTCCCGTCTTACAGAACTGCAGTACGTCATTGGGTCAAAGCCAAGCCAATGGTCACTGCCCACAATAGAAACAACACAATACCAGCAGCAGCAATAATATTAGTAACACGTTTTTATTGTCATTGTAATGTAAATTAATTTTCCGTTATATTGAGGTCTGGCCAGTTAGTGGCATTCAGTGCTGGCAGAGGAGGACACACACAGCTATCCGGCTGCCTTCCTGCACAGCTGTCTCTGAGCCTCGCTCTGCTGGTAGACCTTGTGGCCAATACACCCGTGCAGCAGCACAGCGGCCCGGGCCTGCACCCATCACACACGCAATCCAGCTTTTAATTCTGTTGGCCCTGACTGACCACTGCTAACCAGAGGGAACAGACAGGCGGGAGACTGGCATGCACAGCAGTGCCCAACAGAGTATGGTACAGTGAGCGCAGAGCACATCGCGATGCCAACATAGTACGTCATAACAAGCACAGAGCACAGGCAGACGAATAGAACTCCACTGCCGTCTAATTTTTCCTTCTCCCTCTCCCCTCCCCCTCTCTGTCCTTTGGTTTGCAGACGCTAACTGATCCCCGATTCACAGCCCAGAAGCCCATATTTTGGCAATGAGACAAAATAAAGTGGATTAAAAACCGTTTAGAGATTGATAACCACAGGAGAAAAATGGTGGTAGACATACAGCAAGGACAACCAGGGTGCTGGGGCGTGCAGACAGGCAGGCAGACAGACAGACAGACATTGAGGCAACCAGGCAGGCAGACATAGATCAACAGACAGACAGCAAGGGCAGTCAGGGCTCTGTGCTCTCCTCTCCCAGCACTGTTACACATTCCATTAAGCTTATTAGCTGGACAGACAAGTTACACACCTGTGTTAGACCACATATAAAATAATACAAAAAATAACAACATAAAAACTTAAACAGAGGTGGTAACAGACTGGACCCTCCACACTGGCTCTCTCTCTCTCCATGACTGACTGCATGCGTTTGTGCATGTGTTCGAGTATGCGCACAAACCCAAGCAATGCAGAGCACTGGTCATCAATCCTGTGTTCTGCACTCTGAGGTTTAACATTAAGCAGACTGACAGCTGTGCAGTGACCGCCTCTCGCCCAACCTTCCCCCAGCATCAGAAAAAACATGCCAGTCTTTCACAACAGCACAGAGAGAAAAACAATAGGACTGTGTCTCTCCAGGACCAGTACTGGGGACCCTGCTGTGACTCTCCAGGACTGGGATGGTGGGGGTGGGAAGGGGGTGACTGGACAGGAACACTGTCACCGAATGGAGAATACAAGGTGTATTGAGTCAGAACTGTAGCAAAGGCACTTTCAAAAAGACGCACTCAACAGGACAATACTGCCATGCAGCGACTCTCAGCGCTGCTCCTGGGCCCAGTCTGTGCTGCTGGTCTGTGATCCAACTCAGCTCTTGCCTCCTTAAACCAGTGCTAAAAGTCCGGCTGATCTGAGTGATATAAGGCACTGGAATTCTCAGACAAGCAATTTAAAAAGTCCAATTAAGGTTTCAATTAAGTGACCGGAGATCTCAGTCCACTCCAGTCCATTGCTGTGGCACTGTCAGTCTTGCTCTCTCCCTGTGCTCTCTGAGTAACTCTCGCAAGTTTGTGGTGAAGGAGTTGCAGCTGAACCCCAGGCTGGAGCAGTGCTGCCCTGCCTGCACCAGCCTCAGTCTGCAGGGCTATTAATCATTAGTAATAACACTGCACATAACAACAGTAATAACAGGTGACTGTAGTAATGGTAGAAGTAGTCCAGCCATCCAGGGCAGTGCATTGAGTCCACAGAGCTGTACTGAGGCACAGAGGTGACTGAATCGCACCATTGCACAAACACACACAGCTCACCCTGTGCTGACCCTGATTAAGAGGAGCTGGGCCATCCCCAATCAATCACCAATCATCAATTCCAAATAATCGATTACACAGTCTGGTGGCTGTTTGCCTGTGTCCACCTGTCTGTGTCTTTCCCACAGGAGCATATATTCATGATTTCATCTTCATCTGCATCTTCGGGGGGGCAGGGCCCATAGGCGGGGCCTGGTTTAGTGTTGCACTGACTGGCTCTCCCAAAAGGCCAAGCATAACAGTAATAGTGTGTGTGTGTTGAGTGTGTGCGTGTCTCCCTCTGTGTTCAGTCTCAGTAAATGGCACAGCTAATCCCCCAATGTCACTAAATCCCCCCCATTCCTCTCCTCATCCCTCACTCCCTCTCTCCCTGTGCTCATCAGGCCCCCTCCCCATGCGAGTCACTGTCCAGGCTGGGCTAGGCTGTTGTTAGCACTCACGCACACAGCCCAGTGTAACATCAGACTCAGATACACACAGACACGCGCGCACACAGTGCACACAAAGAAAGACACATGTATACAAACATGTACACACACTGACACACATGCACCCAAAGACACGTGTGCACACAAACAAAGAGACACGCACACACACCCTGACAAACAGAGAGGGAGAATGAGAGAGAGGAATTAAGAGCAGCTGGATGCCAGAATGAAAGGCTTGGAGCAAGAAGAAAGGAACAGAAGGAGAGAGGATCACATAGAAAACAACAGGTCAGAGAGGGGGAGAGAGATGGGGGGAGAGAGACAGAGAGGGAATGAAAGATGAGTAGAGGAAGGCTGAGAGTGCACTGTGCACACAGGACTAAAATACAGCATTCAACCTCACAAACTTCCTCCCCATCTGTCCTTCTCTCAATCTCTTTCTCCCTTTGTACAAAAAACCCATCCTTTTCTTTTCCTCCTTCTGTCACCCTCTGCACCCACCACTCACAGCTCCTCTCCCTCTCTCTTTCTGTCTCTCTTTCTCTATAGCTACCCCCCCTCCTCCTCTCCATTGAAACAGGACACAGTGCATCTATCCAGGTAAGTGGGTCAGTGTTCAGGCAGCCTCTCACACCCCCACCAAGGACAGGGAGGAAGACAGCGGAAGAGAGAGCGAGGAAGACGGGGGGGAGAGGGAGAGCGATGAAGAGAGGGAGAGTGTCTGTGTTGACTTGACTTGTGTGCCAGCATGTCTTTAACACAGGGGTGTGTGTGAGAGAGTATGTCAGTAAACAATAGTGTGTGTGTCAGTGTGTGTGTCACAGTCCCAGACTATGTGCTGAAAGGCGCTATATATTATCCCGAGCTGCTGGGCAAGACGGAGATGGGGGTGGGGGGTGGGGGGTGGGGGGTTTGGCACTCTGTCCTGTCCTGAGATGGGCTCTTCACAACTTTCTGGGCGCTCCCTCCCATATGCTGCAGAGATGGGATGCAGGGGTTGGGATGGGGTCAGGAAATGGAGGGGTCACAGCTGCCTCCCTGCCCCCCCTGTTAGTGATCACTCTCTGACGGGGGGGGCTGTCTGGACACCCGCCTGGACCTCAGCTCCATCTCCTCATCCTGAGAGAAAGAGAGAGTGAGGCAGGGAGAGGGCCAAATGGGAGGGGAGGAACAGAGATGGAGAGAGTGCAGTAGAGAGAGAGAGAGAGAATAGAAGAGAGGATATGACAGAAAGAAACAGAAGAGGGCACTGGAGAGGGAAAAGGAAAGGGAAAACAATGCAGAGGGAGAGAGAAAGAAACAAGAGGGAGCTGAGGAGGGTAAGGGAGAGTGCAGTGCAGAGAGGGAGAGAATGGGAGAGAGGACTGGAGTGTGCAGTGTGTGTGGTGGAGTGTGGTGTTCAGGGGCGGGGCTGACCGTGTCTCCAGTCTCCTCCCCCTCAGTGTTCTCACTGTTCTGATTGGACGGGTCGAAGTCTGACAGGGCGGACTCCAGGGCCTCCTCCTCATAGTCTGTCTGGTAATCTGACTCGTCTGGGGAGGAAAGGGTTAACCTGAGAGACTGCAGGGCGATGCACTGTACACACTGTACAATAGCACACTGTCTATGTCTCCCTCTCTCCATGTGTGTCCCCCCGTGTCTCTCGGTCTTTCTCACCATCCACGTGTACTGGTTTGACTGGCTCAATCCTGGACACAATCTCAGCCAGGTCAGTAAAGGACGCGTTTGGACAAGCCATCACCTGTGGAGAGAGAAGTGAGGGATGGAGAAAAAGATTTTTATCTGAATAGTGCTCCCCCCAACCATCCCCTGACATGGGGGGGAGCAGTAATTAACTAAATTGAGAGGACAACAGCTATACACAGATCGACACACATCCACTCCCCCTCTCCCTCTCCCTCACATGGCTGCCCTTGGGTCTGTGGGTGTCCTCCTGGTGCCGGTCCTTCAGCATCTGGTCGATGACGCCACTGCGGCTCCACACGTTGAACACGGTCTGACCGTGCTGATAGCCCACCTCCTGCACAGAGAAAGGGACACAGTAAACACAACCTGACCGTGCTGTACGGGGGAATGGAGGGGGAGAGAGGGGTGAATGGAGAAGGAGATAGGGGGAGAAAGAGGGAAATGCAATCAGAGGTTTTCCTGTCTTAGCATCACTCTATAGGAGGGAGAACGTGTGAGGCACAGGGATCAAGAGACAGCTGGGGAGAAAGGGGGGGGTAAAAAGATACAAGAAGAAGGAGAGTGAAAACAAGAGAGAAACACACACACACACACACACACACACACACAGTGAGCAGGTGTGGTGTGGACTCACCGCGATCTCATCGAACTTGGCGAAGTCCAGCGTGCCGTAGCGGTCGATGGGCGGCCGGATATACTCGCAGTACTCGCTGCTCTTCACGGACTCCAGCTGCCGCACGCAGCACACGTATGCCAGCCGAGTCTGGATCTCCGCCATGTTTAGCACCTGCAACACACACACACTTGTACACGTCTGTACACACCTGTAGCACTGTAACCCACACACTTACACACACCCTTTAACACGCTGACACACCTTTAAAACACACACACACACACACACAACCCCATGGTACCTTGACTTTCTTGGCCAGGGGGTTCCAGCGATTCCATAGCAGCCACCAGCCAGACAGCGAGTCGCCGTAGTTGGTCAGGTGGGTCTCGTCCTGGCTGCCCACGTCAATCGCTATGACAATCTTCGCGCCCAGAGAGCGAGCCACATCCGCTGAGAGGCAGAGAGAAAGTATATTCAGTGGATGCATTATTCTCCATTGCCCTGGTCATGAGCACTGGAGCACGTCAATGCTGTGTCCACACTGATGCCACTTAGTCATGACAATAAAGCTTTTTAGAATTGAACAGAGATACGGAGACAGTGAGGGAGATACAGAGACACAGGGAGAGGGAGCAACGGAGGAAGACCGACCGGGCAGGTTGTTGATGTAGCCCCCATCCATCAACAGGTGCCCATCCTTCGGATCACAGAGGGGGGGCAGGTACCCCGACAAGGACATGCTGGCACGCACGTACCTCCACAGAGAGCCTGGAGTGAGAGGGAGAGAGGTGGTGAGAGAGTAACAGTTCTGTTACATTGGAACAGAACATGACAGACAGACAGACAGACAGACAGACAGACGCTCACCGTCAGTGTGTACTCTCATTGCAGAGGCGGTGATGTCTGTGGTGATGTTGAAGTAAGGGATCCACAGGTCCTGCACAGACAGGGGGACAGACAGGCAGACACACAGAAGAACAGGAGGAAAGACAGGAGGACAGCACCAACATGTGAAGTATTGCTCAGTGCACAGCTCATCCAACACTCCTCCGTGTCTATACACACTGTGTAGTACAGCGTGCAGTATATGTAGTGTGCAGTGTGTGTAGTACAGCATGCAGTATGTGTAGTAAAGGTGTCTCCAACCTTTTTAACAGGAGAGCAACTTTGGAAAAATGAAAGATGTCACGAGCTGTTTTATTTTCTTATTTTTTCTTCATTATCAGGGGCTTGACAATGCATGCACAGATTTAAGGCCCATTTAAGACACATCTAACATTAGCTCTGTTAGTGTTAGCAATCACCTCCTCCTCAGACTGCATACAATGCATATTGACATTGAGGTTTGCAAAATTGCTGGAAATTAATTGGCAGATATTGTATTACGTTGGGCATTTTTAGCCAATCATGTCTAATCGGGGGTGATCCAAAAAGTCCATCAAGGACATTGTACATTGGTTGTGTTTAAACCGAACACAGCCGTTTCTTACACAAGCTACGCCACCGTTTCTTTATCTCCTCAACTACAATAATAATATCATTAATAATCACATTTTATTTATAAAATATTTTATTATATTTAAGAAATTTCTTTAAACTATCAAGTGCTACAGCTGGAGCATTGTTACAGAAAGCTCTGACACCCGTCGCTTTGAGTTTGCATCGGTGCTGCTGAAGAAACAATGAGCTTTTACATCATTTTTTAAATGATGGTGAGGTGTAGTGAGGTGTATGGTGAGGTGTAGTTTTGTTTGTTTGTTTGTTTTAAAAATGATGTAAAAACAAACAAACAAACAAACAAACTACACCTCACCATAAAGACACAAAAGCAGAATGCATGGTTCAACATTAAACTGTTTATTTGAAAGTACAAATCTTTGTCCATAATGTAAGTCACATTTTTGCGGTTTATCTGTGCTTATCCACTTTCTAGGAGAATTCTAGCTACAGCAGTAGGTACCATTCATGCCCAAGTCCTCTGTGGTAACTTTGCCATATATTGTCTGTCTATATTCATTTGCTTTGTTATATACTGCATTGTGGTTAGACAAGCAGAAAATAGGCTTTTCCATCAATCCAAGTCTTCCTATCGTTTTTCAATCATCAAATGTAATTGTAATTTTTAACGCATGTAAACTCGTATCGAATTCAAAATTGACGCATCACCGTCTTATGGCAATTATGGACTCAGTTTGCAAGGTGAGATATGGAATGCACGCTCGTTTTTTTTAGTTTGTTTTCTCTTTTCTCGCATGTAAAAATCGGATGCACCATTGGATCCAATGTGCAAAGGCAAAATGCATGCTTGTATGTCCAAAATTGGTTGGTGTGTAACTCATAGGCGGCCTGTGAGCTACTGGTAGCTCACGATCGACCTGTTGGAGACCCCTGGTGTATTGTGTACAGTGTGTGAAGACAGTGTGCAATATGTGTAGTACAGTGTGAAGTGTGTGTAGCACAGTATACAGTGTGTGCAGAGTGTGTAGCATAGTGTGCAGTGTGTGTAATACAGTGTAGCACAGTGTGCAGTACACTGTGTGGTCTCACCTCTATCTGGCGGCCCTTGAAGACGGCGCTGATGCTGTTGTTGAAGGAGGCTCCAGTGAACATGGAGGTGACAGGGTAGGTGAGGTCCAGCACGCGCTTAAACACAGAGGTCATCTCCTGACAGGGGGGGAAAGTAATTAACTTGAGGGAGAGGGAGACAGCTGTATACATCCCCCTCTCCCTCCTTTTCCCTACCCCTTCTCTCCCTCTCCTCTTCTCCTAATTTCCCCCTCCCCCATTCTCCCCTCACCTCCTACTCTCTCTCTCCCTCCCTCCCTCCCTCCCTCTCTCACCCGTGCCCACTCTCTGGCCCGGACCCTCATGCGGCTGTGGCTCCTCTCCTCTGCGTACAGCGCCCCCATCAGGGAGCCGATGGAGGTGCCGCCTACCAGGTCCACCGGGATGCCGGCCTCATACAGCGCCCGCACCACGCCCACCTGGGAGCAGCCCCTGACACATGCACACACATGATCAACAAAGATCAACAAAGACACGCATACAGTGAGGAGGACAGACGGACACACACACACACACACACACACATGAATCCTGATTCAGACTGACAGACAGACACTGTAAAAGGGCATTTTCAGAGGAAACCTCCACTGACACAACTACCAGCCTCTACAACATCACACAACTACTACAAAACAGAGGATCAGCAGTATTCAGCAGCAACAGAGCTGTTGGCGCAGTACCTGGCGCCACCCCCCCCCAGCACCAGGGCAATGGCATTGCCCGTCAGGACACGTGCCAGCCGGGAGAAATCGGAGTGCCGGTCAGGGGTCTTCTGGAACACACGCTGGTACATCTCCCTCTGAGAGGCACAGAGTGGGCAGTTAGTGGGGAGGCAGTGTGTCAGTGAGTGTGCGTGTCAGTATGTCGGTGAGAGTGTGTGTCAGTGCGAGTCAGTGTGGGCGGGGGTACCAGCTTGGGCAGGCTGCGGCGGGAGAACACTCTGCGGGGGCAGGCCAGGTGCAGGTGGCGGGAGCACCAGCTGCGCATGTTGAGCCAGTCCACCGTGCCGGTGGGGGGAGGTCCATCCTCCCGGTGCAGCAGCACCAGCTGCTTCTGGGCACGGACCGCACTGCCCTCCAGCATCCGCTCCAGCTGCAGAGACATAGCCGAAACACACGGTGACACACCAGACACATGGTTCAAATGGCTGGGACACAGAGCAGACACAGATGGAACACACAACAGACACATAAACACAGCTGGGACACAACAGACACATGGTGCTGCACTGTGCGGTTGCTCTACAGGACAAGGCTGCCTCCCTAGTCACACGATGAGAATGTATTTGTCTACACAGTGCTTGTGCCCACTGCTTCCCTCCCCTTCCCTCACCTCCCCGACGCTGGGCTCCTGCTCCCCCAGCCCCACGATGAGGATGCAGTCTGCCTGGCGGATGCAGCGCTGTGTCCAGGGGGTGAGCGTGCTGTCAGACTGGTACAGCACGATGCGGTGGATGTCCTCCTGCTGTCCCAGCCAGCTGGACAGGCGGTACTCATGGACACTGAGACACAGATACAGAGAGACAAGGTGAAGGACTTTTTTTATTTTAAATTTGCAAAATAGTCACACACATATTGCTGCCACCACCATGGTATTGGGCTTGTGACAGATTTGGTTCAATTACTGTCTCCTCTGACCACAAAATCTTTGCCTCATGTCCACAGAATAATTTACATGTTTTGTTTAAAAAATATCAGCACTTTTAGTTTCATCAGTTTGGTTTAGATTGAGTAGATTATAAATATAAAAGTCCTATTTGAAAATTTCATGATTGCAAACTCAGACAGATGTGAGACAGTTGCAAGGAAGGCGACTGATTCTCCTTTACGCCATTAGAATAAAGGTGCTTGAAAGTGAGTCTCTCTCTCTCTCTCGCTCGCTCGCTCTCTCCCTCTGACTCACCTGTCCAGTGCAGCTGAGCCCAGGCGCTGTTTGATGATGTCACTGGTCAGAAGCAGCGTGAGACCTGATAGAAAGAGAGAGGGATAAAGGGTGGGGATGAGAGAGGGAGAAGGACGAGGAGATGCATAGAGGGGAAACTGAGGACTGTGTGAGATACAGAGAAAGAAATCTGAAAATCTAGAGAGAGAGAGAGAAAAGCAAACTCAGAAACAGACGAGAAAGACAGACACAGAGGGAGAAACAGACAGATAGACAGCAGCAGACAAATACAGACAGACTGACACCCACAATCAGAACAACACAATAACAGTCAAATAGCCAGATACAGACAGACGGACAGAAACACACACACTCAGAGCAGCACAGAGACAAACAGGGCAGCACACAGAGAGCCAGAGAGACTGGCGCTCACACAGGGTGATGGACAGGTGGACAGGTGGACAGGCGGACACGGGGGCTGACCGATGGCGCCAAGCGCGTGCTGCAGCTCCAGGGCGAAGGCAGTCAGTGGGACGTCCTCACTAACCGGCAGGATGGACACAGTGGACAGGTTAGAGGCGGGGTTCCCCACATCCCACTTACTGCTGGGAGTGTGCAGAGCCAGGCCCCGTGCTGAGGACACAGGGAGATACTGAGAAAACTGACACGCCGAGGACACAGGGACACCGTGGACACCCCCTCCCTCACAGGGACACTGTGGACACCCCTCCCTCTCAAAGCATGCACATGTGTTATTAAACAGTGTGTGTACAGTGCGTTTATGAGGGCATGCACAGTGTGAATGTTTAGTGTGTGGTGTGTACACTGCAAGGGCAGTGTGTGCAGTAGTGTGAGTCTCCCCTCCCTCCCTCCCTCCCTCCCTCCCCACCTCACCATGCAAGGAGCCATTGACCTGCTGCAGTGTCCCCAGGATCTTCTGTCCCAGCAGGTGAATCAGTCTGGTCACCACCTGAGAGAGAAAGAGAAAGGGGGGGCATTATGTATAGTCAGTCTGGATGATGGCTGTCCATCAGTGTGTCCTGCAGTGTTCCAGTGTATCCCTTTCTGTCCTACAATGTCCCAGTGTATCCTGCAGGGTCCCAGTCTATCCCTGTCTGACCTGGGGGTAGCGTCTCTTGATGGAGCTCAGTGCCCCCTCAGGCAGCTTGGCCAGCTCCGAGTCCCGCACCGCGTGCACTGTGGTGGCCCTGGGCTGGTGGGTCAGAGCCTCCACCTGCACACACACAGGAGAGGAGCGAGGGAGAGGTGGAAGGAGAAGAGGAAGAGAAGGGAAAGTAGAGCAATTATATACAAATAAATTAATCTAATAAGGCACAGTTCCAGCACAACACAGCACAGTGGCAGGCTGGCATAGGGAGGTGTCGCAGTGTGCCAGGTTGGCTTTCCAGGGCAGCTCCACCACACACCACTCCTCCACTGGGCCCTGCCCCCGGGAGACTGTCTCTACGGTGACACTAAGCAGTCCGGTAACCATGGCGTCAGCATCACTGGGTATTCTTAGAACTTGCTGGCGTCACTACAGAGATGCACGGAACCCCGGCCAATCGCTGGCCTCCCCGGGTGAGCGCTCAGGGTAATCCTCCGAGACGCAGGCAGCTGGAGCACTGACGCACACCTGCCACCCCCCCATACACCTATATTTATACACGAGCTGATTTATCTATCTATAACATACATATATATATATATACACACACACACACCTATATATCAATATCAATACCGTCAGCCTGTATCAATCCACTGCTGGATGAGGGCCTCCCCAAGATGTTTCCACTTGGTTTGATCTACAGCTACTCTTTTCCACATCATGCCTACAGAGTTCTGGGGTCTTTGTTCATCTCTTGGGATCCATTCGATAGCTTCCTTTGTGCCTCTCTGATCTGTTCTTCTTGCAATGTGTACGGCAAATTTTAACATTTTCACTCTACCCCCATGAACCATACATATATATATATATATACCACACACACACACAGACCCCTAAATGTTGAACCCCGACCCCTGACCCTCACCACTCCGATGAGGTCGCCCCGGCCATACTCAGCAGTCAGCTCCTTCTTCCCGTCGTCCTTCATAATGACGGAGCGCAGCCGGCCAGTCAGCACGATGTATGTACTGTCAGAGCGGTCGCCCTGCCTGAGGGAGAGAGAGTGAAAACCAGTACTATGACTTAAGATGTGAGTAAAACATGCATACAAATTAAGTGTACTGAGAGTATGGATTGAGAAGAAGTTAAGGTGTGAGTAGAGGCTGAGTAAGGTATGAGTACACAATGGGTAAGGTTTGAGCTTGGAGTTCAGCTACTTGCAGACGGCACAAGGTGACGACAGAAGAGAGTACCGGTGCGAGGAAGCTGTGAACTACATGAGCTGCTGTGCTATACCTGTAGACAGCACGCCCCGCTTCCACAGCCATCCAGTCCAGCGCGAAGTCGATCTGCCGCACAAAGGAGGACATCCGGCGCACAACGGTGTGAGCCACGCTGAGCACCACACTGGGCTCTATCCGCATCATCCTGACAGACAAAGACACAGAGACCACCTCTCAGTGACAAGGGAGAGGGAGAGGGGGAGCCAGGTGAATATTACCCCTTACTATAATAATAATAATTATTATAAAAATAGTAAGACTGCATTGCATACTACAGCAAGAAGCAGTGCACACACGAAGGCAGGGGTTCCCAAACTTTTTTCACCCAGGGACCCTTTTGCGCCTAGATTTTCGCAGAGGACCGCCTCCTACCAATGGATTGGTTGGGGGGGGGGGTGACGGTAAAAACGTGCGGGGAGAGCAGGGAGGGGAAATGGTTTGGATGGTAAAAAAACGTGTAAGAGCAGGTGGGGGCAATAGCAACAACATGTGAGAGTGGGGGGTTGACGGTTTCAGACCGCATTTAAAAACAATACACAGGGTTGGGGGGGGGGGGGGTCATGTCAGCGCCGTCTTAGTTTCAGAATGAGGCTCAGAAAGCAAACAAACATTCTGGCAGAGAGTTTGCCAAGACAAATATGTCAATCTGGTAAAAAAAAAAAATCTTGAGTATTTACCAGAAATTACAAATAGATAAATGGGCAGATGCAGAAGGGATAATTCCAAGGTCAAAGCAGGAGAAAGGGTACAGTTATTGGATTGAGGGATACATGCATGATATTGATGGTAATGGTGGCTGTTAAAGGCTGTTTGCAAAGGGACTACCAAGAGAAAACACACAGACACACAAGAAAAACAGTCAACTAAGCGCAAGGCAGATGTGATTTTCTAGAGGAAACACTACTATCGTAAACAACTAGAACATAGCTCATCTTATATTACGCTACCATATAGCTCTAGATTAAATATGAATCCATATTATATCCAGGTTTTTAATTGTTGCAGTGAAAGAGGAAGACAGTGAATGCAGCTTAAAATTGCTATGGTTTTTGATCAATGAGGAAACCGTTTCACTGCATTATTCCATAGATTTAAAATATATTGCAAATGTGTAATTTTTGTATGGGAATTGAATGCCATTTTATTTCATATATAGAACATGTATGTAGTTCACACCAATCATTATACGGACCACAAAATAATACAGTAACTAACAGGCATACATCGTCCTTGAAGTGTTTGCTACACACTCGTGTGCCATCGTTGATCTGTTAAACAATATTGGTACTGGGCATAGCAAAAGTAACTAATTTATGCATTGTAATATATATCGTTTTAATAGAAAAATCCATGTTGGTTAAGAATCTGATAGCAGGAAAATAAAAACCGAAAACGTAACAAACACTAACAAATCATTTTGTAAATACTCATCTTATTTTTAAATTGTTATGAATCAGTTAAGAGCTGACCGAATGTAAGCAGTCCAATCAATACCAATTTTAAAGAACATACTACAAAAAAGTGGTCCAATATCTTAGATAATTTTGATGACCCAGACTTTCCTCTTTTGTTTGTCTACTTAGGACTGTGACATGACAGGACTTTATCTACATCATAATGGGAATCATCACAGAGCTAGAAACACAAGAGTGCTACACGTTTGTTTATCGCACTTCCGGAAGTGATGCTTTCCGAACCTCGTTTTCACTGGGACTGTGAATAAGGTCGATACTCTGTATCCAACAGCCTCCAATAGAACTGCACCCAGTACTCCGGAACCCTATAGAACAGACCCCTATGACACTGACCCTTCCTCCTCGGCACCAGCGGTACTTTGAGGGGGTGCGTTGGTGGGACTAGTACATACTCATAGAAGTGCGTCTTGCTGATGGACAGGAAGCTGCAGTCGCGTAGTGCACGCACAGTGAAGATCAGCGGCTCGCCGGTCAGCACGGCCAACTGCCCTACCAGCTCCCCTGGGTGCGTCACGAACAGGCAGGTGTCCTCCTCCCTGTCAATCATGCGCTGGTACACGTGCAGCAGCCCAGAGATCACAAACTGCACACTGACATCCTGTGGAGGGGGGGAAGAGTGGGAGAGAGGGAGAGAGGAGTAAGTTAAGAGAGAGGGAGATATTTCATGAAATCAACTCTTGCTCTTCTGGTCTCTCTCCCACTCACTGTCCTGCTCTTGGTTCCTGCCTCATCTCTCACTATTTTCCTGCATCTCCCCCCTCCTTTCTGCAGTGGCCCCTCCACTGTTTCTCTCTCCTTCCACCTTCCTCCTCTCCTCCTCTCCTTCCCTCTCTCTCCCTCTCGTATTATTAGATCTCCTTCCTCTCTCACCTGGTCTCCCTGCCGTGCCACCACAGTGCCAGCCTTCACCTGATGAAGTGTCACCCTGCCTTCCAGCAGACTGGGCTCCTGACAGAGAGGGAGAGAGAGAGAGAGAGAGAGAGAGAGAGAGAAGGAAATAGAGGTGTGGGAGAGATGGGAAGTTACACAGACATTTAGACACAAAGTTAGACAAACTGAATTTAATGGGCAGGATGTCCCTGAGAAACAGAAAATCACACAGACAGACTCACCTGGAGCTGTATGAGCCTCAGCAGGTCACTTTTGGCTGCCTGGAAGATGGCACTGACCTTGCTGGGGGGCACATGGTCCGAGCGCCCCCCATTGTCAGTGTAGTGAATCACAGCCGAGGGGGCGGGCTGCATGGTCACACTCTTCTTCAAGATAGACTGAGAGACAGAGTCAGCCAGTCAGTGTGTCAGTTAGTCAGTGAGTCAGTGTTGGTGTGTCAGCCAGTCAGTAGGTCTGTGTGTCAGCCAGTCAGCCAGTTGGTTACCTTGTGAGTGACAGGACTGGGGGGCATTTCCTCGATGGTGACACGGGCACGCTCATACGCCATGCTGAGGTCAGAGCTGCTGGGCACAGCACCCCCTGCAGGACAGCACACACAGTGACAATACAGTACTTTGTAGTGTAGTACAGTGCAGTATTGTGTAGTGTTGTTTATTTTGCAGTGTAGTGTTGTGTAGTGTAGACGTACCCGTGCTCTCTGTTGGCATGGACAGGGAACGGCTCTTCCTGAAGGAGGCACCATCACACACCACACTCCTCACTGCCTCTGTAACACACAACAAAACAGTAACACACACAACATTTACACACCACACACACACACACACACACACACACACACACACACACACACCTGTGTCGGGGGGGGGCAGCTCCTCCTCGGGGGGGGGGTGGGGGTGAGGACGGCGGGGCGTCCGGCCAGGGCTGCCCTCCCCCCCGATCACACTGGACACTGACACCAGAGGGATGGCCTGGCTCTCCTGCACACAGAGAGAGAGTGAAAGAAAGAGAGAGAGACAGGGGATGTTATTGTGAGTGTGTGCATTTCAATGAGTGTGTCAGCATGCACATGTGTTATTAAGTGGTGTGTGTACAGTGCGTTTCTGAGGGCATGTACAGTGCAGACGTTTAGTGTGCCTTGTGTACATTGTGGGGACAGTGTGTGTGGTAGAGTGGGTTTCCCTGTCCCTCCCCCTCCGTCCTCCCACTCCCTCTGTCTCTCTCTCACCGGGTTGAAGAGCTCGGTCGTCAGGCCCAGGTAGTTGTGCAGTGCCAGAAACGTCACCCTCTGCAGACGCACCATGATAATCTGCAGAGACACAGAAAGAGAGAGAAACACACGGAGAAAGACAGAAACACAGAGAGAGAGAGGTCATCAATCCACAGTCTGCACACAAGACATACTCCATGTGTATTTCATGTTAACCCCTTCATTAATTTCTTAATTGCTCCTTAATTATTAAATTGCTACTTAGTGGGCGGGTGGCACCGGGGTAGGGGGGAGTACCTGTATGACACGGACGAGGGTCTCGGGGTATTTCTCAAACACAGACTGGAAGGCAGTGGCTGGGAGGCGGAGCACAGTGGAGCGGGCGGCAGCTCGAGCAGACACTGTCTTATAGGGGGCGGGGTAACCCTGAGAGAGAAAGGAGAGGCAGAGAGAGAGGGAGAAATGTAGGAGAAGAGAGAGAGAGAGAGAGAGATGTTGAGAAATTTGATCGTAATAATTACAGTCATCTGTGTAAGCATTAACTTGGGGAATGTGTTCTGCAGGATCATGCAATGCCCACATATTGACTTTCCTTACTGAGCACAATGAGTAAGAGCCAAAATGGTTTCTTACCTTACCACCAACTATATCCAAAACAATAAACGAAAAATATTTGCCTGCTTTTTAGACTTTAAAAAGGCATTTGATTCATTCTGGCACAAAGGATTATCCTATAAACTTCTACAGAGCAATATAGGGGGTAAAGTTTATGACATTATAAAATCAATGTATTCTGCAAACAAATGCGGAGTGAAAACTGGCAGCTCAAGGACACAATTCTCCAGTCAGCGGTGTGGGGTGAGACAGGGCTGCAGTCTGAGTCCAACACTGTTCAACACCTACATCAATGAACTAGCCGTGCAGTCTGCAGGCACTCTACATGACGCAGAGATCAAGTTTCTGCTGCTCTACACAGATGACCTGGTGCTGTTGTCGCCCACAGAACAGTACTGTCAGACCTGGGCCCTGGTAGTCAATCTGGGCAAGACCAGAGTCATGATTTTCCAGAAGAGAGACAGAACTCAGGGACAAAGTGGCTCATCTTAGTGCCTCAGGGAGATTCAGCCTGGCTGTAAACACATTAAACGACATGGAATCAGGGCTTGTGATGCCATAAAGACAAGCTTTGGGAAAACTAAAATACCAGTAAGAATTTGGATTAAAATGTTCAGCTCTATAATACAGCCAATCCTGCTGTATGGCAGTGAAGTGTGAGGTTGCCATGGAAACCTCAACACCACAAACTGGGACAAAAGCCCCACTGAAGAATTTAATTTAGAAATTATAAAAAATGTAAAACAAAAAATCCTGGATGGCTGAGTCCAGCCACACAGAGGCCATCCAGCCACATGTGCAGCCAGTGTGACCGGGGCAGACCAGACACACTTCCTGCTATCCTGCTCCAAAAACAGAGCAACATGGGAGAAAGCACTCCTGGTATGAGGTCCTGTTAGAGAGAGGCAGCAGATGGCCAGAGTAGCTGCTGAATATGCATTAGCCTGCCTAAGAGATGGTATGTAGACACACTGCATGCACGCACACACACACACACACACACAATCACAACTGTCAATATGGAGAACCAGGGATTTGTGCTGGTTGCATTCTGGTGTTTTTATATTGTTCTTCCTAACTAAAGTATATCCCCACCACCATTCCTAGGGCTGTGTCTATACACCATTCAGCTCTGGCAACACTGGAGCCAGTAATGCCAATAAAGACTACTGGAATTGAGAGAGAGACAGAGAGACAGGCAGTCTCACAGTGATGATGTCCAAGATGCTGAGCAGGCTGTGGACACTATCTCCTGGCAGCACGTCCTTCACCACCGCCTCTGTCCCATCCTGTGAGAGACACACAGCATTATACAGTGTAGGAGACATTGTCTTGTTTGCATGTATATTGAGTGTGTATTTGTTCAGTCTATGTGCCTCTACAGATCAGTGATGGCTCTATAGTTCTACAGCACAGTGCATTACAGCAGTGCATTGTACACAGTGGAGTCTCACCGGTTCCTGCACACACAGCTCCAGCCGGCCGTCCTGCACCACGAAGATGCTGTCGTCCGTGTCCCCGGGCCGGAACAGCCCCTCCCCCTCCTGCAGCTCCACGAACACCATGTGGCGGCACAGCTCCAGGAACAGTGGCTTCTCGAAGTGGCCCAACACCCTGCCGACGCAAGCAGAGCATCACCCACGCTAAGCCTGACAGTGCGCGTCTCAGTGTGCCAGTCCGTCTGTGTGCCATTGTGCCAGTCACTCACCTGACGTTCTTCAGCATGTACAGCACCTCCGAGGGCAGGTGTGAGTTCTGCACGTCAAACTCTGTTAGGTCTGCCTCCAGCAGAGAGGGGGGGGGCTCCTTGGGCTGCAGCGTGGGGGGGTCCCGGCGGATACGCAGGATCCTAACACACAGAGAGAGATAGAATTAGTCCCAGTCCCAGTCCCAGTCCGTGCGCTGTCCTGCCAGTGTCCAACTATCACAGTATTCACAGACTCACCTGCGGGCCAGGTTCAAGACTTTGGGCCTCTTCCGTGAGCGCTGGCGGGACACACTGCTGCCCGAACTGGGGGGGGCGGACAGGGTCTGCACCTAGGGGGGGAGAAGGAGAGAGTGCGAGACAGAGAGAGAGAGAGAAAGAGAGAGAGGGAAGAGAGAGGTTTGGAGGCCCCTGCTGTACACAGTACAGTTAGGACATACTGGTGGACACTCTGGACACTGCATGGAGACAGAAGCATGGAGACCCTGGGGAGGGGGGGTAAAGTGTGAGGTGCGAGTCTCACCTTCCTCATGATCTTGCGGCCATAGAACATCACCTTGTCCCTCTTCCTGAAGCGATAGCGAGGCCCCGCTGCCTGAGACTCCCCTGAGACACACATACACACTGTCACTGCAGGTGCACACACCTGGACAGAGCATAATGGAATTGTACAGATCTCCACACAGCTGTATTCACCTGTGCTGAAAGTGTATAACTGTTACAGACTGGAGTACACTTGTGCTGAAATGAACAAACACCTGCACAGAGAGAGAGAGAGGGATAGGGACAGAGAGAAAGGGATAGGCAGAGAGAGAGTTGGGGGGTGTAACTCACGGGACTGTGTGTATCTCCTGTAGAGGAACAGAACCACGACCCCGATCAGGGAGATAGCCACTGCCGCACCGATCAGCACACCGGTCAGCTGGAAACACACAATGACTGTTATGCATTGACCATCACACACACACACACACACACACACTCTGTCTGTCCCTCCATCTCCATCTCCAATGATTAGTGAAAGGAATGTACCATGGTGGTCTGCATTCTCTCCTCCACAAACTGCTGCACCCGGGCCCTAATGTCACTGCCGGCCAGCAGCCCCACCTGCAACACAACACAGAGTGACACAATGGTACACACAACACACTGACACAAGACAACACAGAACAACACACTGATACACAACACAACACAGAGTGGCACTCACCTGGTACATGGAGCAGTTCTCCTCATCTGCCATTCCTACAGAGAGAGAATTAAACACCTTGAATCTCCATGTCTGGCACAACAGTGGCACCAACCCCCTGTGTATACAATGCAGCCCCGCCTGGCAGCCTTTCACCCAGTGCTTCCATTAGCAGAAGACAGGAGTCACGTGACCCGCCGGTGAAGCAGGCTGGGCTATGGGCATGAGTACTCTTCAGGAAAGGGCACTGCCAACACCACGGACACCACTACTACAGCAGCCAGCACGAATACAGACACGGTGGTTGTACCACTACAAAACATAACTCTTCACAGTCAACACAGAGGATCTAGTTACAGACCCTCCCTGACCCCACTGTCACCTGACACTCCCACATACCCCACTGAACTGATACACACACACACACACACACACAACCACCCCCACCCCCAACACACACTACACTGTACTGAGACACTCACTGCAGTGACACAAACACACACAGACAGGCAATCCCCACCCCCCACCACCACCACCACCACCACCATGCACTGACACATGGACCAGCTAACACAAACACAACTATATTGACAAACCGACTGACACACCACAGTACAGACACACTCAGTCAACACGCTGTCAACTCTCAATGCAAAGCTATACACTCGCAGCAGATAACAAGACCCTGACTGACAGCTGTCCACAGGTCGACGTGCAGAAGCGCTGTGGGACACACTGATCAACACTTCTCCAGTCGCGCAGCTGAACTGACAATTGCGACTCAGAACAATACAGGTATAAATAAATCTCAGGTTCCTCTTAACCGCACCAGGACTGACTGTCAAGTGCTACACGGACTCACAAAATCACTCACACTGACACACACAGGCGCACACACGCACTCAGTATGCAACTTTTTCGTAACACCCTCCCTTTCTCTTAGTTTTCGCCAGTGCCCAGTACGGCGACAGTCACGAATGTCGTGAGGCTGATAACGGAGTCGCGACAGCAGCTTGCCGAACAACGTGCATATATTTCAGCAGTTCTAACTTTGTAAATAGGTATTTATTTATTCTTCACTTACCTTCTCTGTTTTCAGTCTTCCCTTTCTCCCCTTCTCTTCCCTCCCCTCCCTCCAAGACTGCAAAACTTTATTGCACTCTTTCTCTCCAATCTCAAAACAGCTACACCGTTTCTGCCCCCCATACATTGGCAGGGACGCTTCCCAGCATCCCGCTCTCCGATTGGCCCACTGCGCCTAGCCTCCACCAATCGGAGTCGTTTTTAGTCAAGGTCGAATCACTTCCTCCTACTGCGGGTGAGGATAGCTGTGATCAAGGTGAGACGGCGTGAAATATATTATTAAATACGAACTATTTCATTTTTTTTTTGCACTAGGCACTTGTATTAAAAAAATAGTTCGATGAATTACATAGACAAAAGCATCCGTTTTTTTCCTGTACAGTGATAGGGCATGGCTGTGCCATGCGTTGTCTGAGTGTGTCGTTATGCTGCTGCTGTGCTGTACCGTACTTGCAGACCAGGGTTGGAGACGTCGCTGTGCTGTACTGTATTGCGTCTTTCCAGATTGAGGGCTGAAGACCCTTTTGTGCTGTACTGTATTGCGTCTTTCCAGGACCATGGCTGGAGACCCTGCTGTACTTTGTCTCTCCCACACCAGGGCTGGATACCCCCCTGCTTAACCTCATAATAAAGAAAACCCTTAAACTTCTCCCTCTCTTTTTGTAGAATAACTCCATCTCTCTCACACGTTGCTGTCTGCTGCCACTGCTTCCTCCAAGGACTCAGCCTCTTGTCCCCCTGGCTGCATCGCACTCTACTGTGTTAAACCATCCCAGTGTGCTGCCCCTGGCCCTGCTGTTGTTGCTGTGTGTCTTTCTTGTTGCTGTGGGAGGCAGAGATGGGGGTGCTGTCAGGCCTGGCGCAGGGCCTGGTGCGGGGGGCGGACCGCATGGCCCAGTTCACCAGCAAGCGAGGCCCGCGGACCTTCTACAAGGGCCGGGGTGCGCGCAGGACAGGCGTGCTGACCAGCAGCGGTAAGTTCCTGCGCCTGCCTGCCATGGTGCCCCAGCTGGTTGTGCCGCTGATGGAGGGGTTCCGGCTCAAGCCCTACGTGTCATACCGTGCCCCCACAGGCTCTGAGCCCCCCCTCACCCCCAAGGCGCTGTTCACCCAGACCGTGGCTCCTGCCGTGGAGCGCGACCTGCGCGAGGGCCGCTTCCACCCCCAGGAGCTGGAGCGCTATGGGTTCGAGCCCTCACAGGATGGCAAGCTGTTCAAGCTGTACCCCAAGAACTACGTTCGCTAGAGAGAATTGGGAGGGGAGAAAGACCATTGCCATGCACTGTGATACAGAGACTGAACTGGAGACTTTGTGCAGGACTGTACCCCAGGGACTACAGACCCCAGCACTGTAGTCACTGCACTTGACATCTATAAGGGACCCCCCATTCATTAAACAAACTAAAATAAAACTGCAAAGAAATAACAAAAAGAGAAGTTTATTATTTTGTTTGTTGTTATTGCTGCAGTCCCAGACTGTGTCCCTCCCCCCTCTCACGCCTCCTCTCCCTCCCCTCCCCCCTTTCCCTCCCCCAGTGTATCAGTGTTGATGTGGGTACTGCCCGACAACCTGTCTGGGTGCCAGTCCCAGCGCCACACATGCAGCACGTGGTCATAGAAGGAGCAGCTGGCCAGCAGGCTGGAGCAGGGGGGGGCATTGCTGGATGGCATTGGCATGGGTGGGGGTGAGGGCGAGGGGGAGGGGATGTATCGCCCAGCCTCGTCTTCCAGGGAGGTGTCAAAGCTGGCGGTGGGCGACTCGTACTGAATGCGCAGGTGCCCCCCCCGGCCTGACCCTCCTGCTCCCTCTCTCTCCTCTTTCTGCTCCATCTCTTCCTTGCCCTCTGCATCTCCCCTGCTGTTCGGGTGCATTGGGGGGGTGCAGGGAGACCCCTCCCTGGGGTCCAAGTGAGACCAATCTGCCCCATAGGCCAGAGAGTTGTGCAGGATGTAGGAGGCCAGGACTGGACACTGCTGGACACTGCCCCCCTCTGCAAAGACAGACAGGGAGGGAGAGGGTTATACAGAGCAACAGAGAGCAGACAGACATGACAGAGAACACGGACAGATAGAGAGACATGTACATACAGATGCATACACACTTGCTCACACACACACATGCCTCAGTCATACATGCTAAAAGTCTTACCTAGTGCAGAGTGGCAGTCCAGGATGTGGAAGTTGTTGTGCATGCAGGCCGCCAGCAGGAGGTGCTGTTGCGTTGGGTGCCACTTTAGCCGCCATACGCCCCCCCCGACCGCCTGCTCCGCCAGCGGCTCCCGCAGGCTCCGCCCATCCCACAGCAGCACAGTCTCGTCATAGCTACATCACCCAGGGGTGGGCATGATAGAAAAATAGAAATTGGGATGGAGGGAAGTAGGTGTAAAAGGGGAGAGAAATCAAACCGGAGGAAAGAGGGGATGGAGGTGGAGAGAGAGGTTGTGCTCAGGTATGTCAGTGCTCGGGTGTAGCGGTGCTTTACCTGCCCGTGGCCAGAATATGCTCACGGTGAGGGTTGCTATGGATACTGCACACACCCATCGAATGCCTGGAGACAGAGAAAGAAAGAGACAGTGAGACCCTGGGTGTGTGGACATGCCCCTCTCTGTATTGCACCCCCTCTCCCACCCCCTCACCTCTTGCTGGTGAACACAGGGGTCGGCCCAATCCTCAGGTCCCAGCCCTTCAGCCTGCAGTCATCACCCCCTGGACACCCAAGTGTACACAGAGAGAGAGACAAAGGGAGAGGGACACACAGTCACACACACACAAGCAGAGTTAATAATACAGAAGCCTGTACTGGAGACAGTTTAAACTGATGTCCCCACTGCAGATGCCACTGGACAGGGGCAGTAAAAGATGGTGGTACCTGAGTACAGCAGCTGTGTGTCCCAGTAACTGAAGGCTGAGATCCAGGCCTCAAAGTTGTGGCCCTTCCACTGGGACAGCAGGCTTGGCCCTGATGCCCCCACTGACACCACACTGATTCCTCCCACAGAGTCACTCAGCACCACCTGCATTGCACTGCTGCAGAGAGACACCAACAGACTGGCATTGAGACACAGAGACTGAGACAGGGACTCAGAGAAAGAAAGAGATTGAGAAACAATTATGAGCGACTGAGATGGGAATGGGGGAGTTGATATGTATGCCACTGAGAGAAAGAGGGAAAGAAAACGCAATAAGGGAGAGAAACCGAGACTCAGGCACAGTCACACTCACCTGTCACCCCGCCCAGTGGACCAGTCAAGGGACAGGGCCAGCCTATCAGGGCCCAGCTCTAAACTGGAGACTGCCTCCAGAGCACAGCTGGCTTCCTACTGGAGAGAGACCAGTGTGAGGGTGGGACTTGAGCCAGTGCCAGCCCATCACACACTGAGTTGAGAGACATGCCTCCATCCATCAGGTTCTCACGTCAGTTAGTCTCTCTGTGTGACTGTCTGCTCTCCTGCTCTGTCTGTCTATGTGTCTATCTCTAACAACAGTCTGTGTTTCAGTCAGTCTCTTGCCACACAGTCTGTCTGTCCCTCTCACCTGAGTGTCTGTCAGTCTGTACAGCTGCAGCTCTCCGCTGGCCATGGCACAGCCCAGCAGGGGGCGCTCTGACATGGGCACATGACACCTGGGGAGAGTGTGACAGAGTGCATCAAGGTGTGTAAGTGTGTGTGTGTCACAGTGTGTGAGTGGGTCACTGTGAGAGTGAATATGTGAGTGGGTGAGTGTGAGATTGTTACCACTTGATGTCCAGGATGCCAGGAGTATCTAGGCGCTGCAGCTCCTGCAGGGGGGGAAACAGACCCCCAGCTTGGCTGAACTGGAACAGGTACAGCCGGCCCACACGCCTGGGGGAGTTAGCCCCCTCCCCTGTCTGAGAGAGAGAGAAAGAGTTAAAGTAAAATGGACCCACAGAGACTGTCATACAGACAGAAAGACAGTGTATACAGATCTGGTGTTAGCCAATTAGGGCCCCAGGGTCCAAGATGAACACAGGGGCCCCACCCCCCTTCAAAGAATGAGCACAACACACAGTATTGCGGTCTGTTTTAAAATGCCACCGGCAACATCATACAACGAAATGAAGAGATTGCTTTTACGAGATCGTAAAAAACCATGGTGACTAACTGTTAGGAGCAGACCCTCCTTGCTATCACAAACATAAAGATTCAGTATTGTTTACGACCACTGGAGACTCAATCATACAGTAGTGGCACAAAGTGAAGAAAAAAACAAGGAATTAACTTTTGGATACCAGTTCTGAAACAAGTGGTTAATGTGACGCTGACCTCAGCTGTGCAGCTTGCCTTTGCAGGACAAGGGGAGACCAGTGACAATGGACATTCAGGGATCTCCTTTTCTGTTATTCAGCTTTCAGACAGTTACCATCCACTGCTTAAATACCTAATTGAATGGCTGGCCAATACAGGCCATACCTGAACCATAAATTGAGGTGCAGTAAAGGGGTGCGACTGTTTTAGCTGTTTTTGCTCTGGGGCCTGTGGCATGCTGTGTACGACACTGGCCTGAAACTGGCTGTTGTTGACAATCACAAGATTTGAAACAAATTAAACAAATTAAATTAAACTACTGGTCGGGGGCCTTGGGCAACTGCCCTGTCTGCCCTCCTCTGACACCAGCCATGCATGTATGACTCAGTCAGTCAGTGGGTCAGTGTTCCTCACCCCCTCCGGTGGACTCTGCAGCTGATAGGTCCCACAGGCAAGCAGGTTGTGCCATCTGGGCACAGGGCACCACTCCACTGCGTCCGCACTCAGCTCTGTGTCCACCACCTGCAGACTGCGAGTGACCGACTGCGCTGCCATGACAATGAACCGCTAAGCACATACTGCACAGAAGGAGAGGAGCGAGGGGGAGAGGATGTATATATACTGAACACAAATATAATCGCAACATGTAAAGTGTTGGTTCAATGTTTCATGAGCAGACATTTTCCTTACACACACAAAGCTTATTTCTATACAATTGTGTGCACAAATTTCTTTACATCCCTGTTAGTGAGCATTTCTCCTTTGCTAAAATAATCCAAACACCTCACAGGTGTAGCTGATTAAATAGCCTGATCCACCACACAGGTGCACCTTGTACTGGGGACAATAAAAGGCCACTGTAAAATATGCAGTTTTTGTCATACAACCCACGTGCAATTGGCATGCAAACTGCAGGACTATGTGTGTGTGTGTGTGTGTGTGTGTGTGCATACGTCTGTTGGTAATAGTAAGGACCCAGTAAAATAACTCCAGAATCCTCCGACACTGACTCTTTTAGAAATGTCGGCCTATTAAGCAACTTCCAAAACAATATTATCATTAATAATAATAATATCCATCATTATAAAATAAAACTACAATATTAAATACACTTAATACAGCTGTAATAAACCAATTTATACACAGCACTGTGCTCTGCAGTCTCGCTCACTTACTACACATGGAAACCACTCGGATATATCCATGCAAAAACCGGATCACAGCGCGGATTAATATCCGGTCTGGTACTCACTCGCTGGCTCGGTGACGCGTGGGATCTGCGCACACACATCAAACAGCACCGCCATCTGCTCTAACACCTTCCGGGTCACAGCTCACGTCACTTTCTCCTGTAAGCAGGTCTGCACAGATCTGCAGATTTCCACCCATCATATTGGTGCAGCAGCGCAGTTGCACTACAAGATGCCAAAACCACGCCCCTTTCTGTGAGGGGCGTATTCCAGCCTAAAATCACGTCATTTGTCAGCAGCATGAGAGCGGTGATTGGATAGGTCTGAAGAGCCTATGCCCAACACAATGATGCTGTATGTATATGTAGCTGAAATTCCCTACTTAACTAAGCCGCTGAGGAACATTATAGTTACATTGGTTGCGTTGCTGCTGCTTGCACCTTTATTGTGTATTTATCCTGGCGCAAAAATAAATTGCTAAGGCTATTTCTTCCAAGGCTTTTCCAATAGATAAGGCTATTTGTCTCCAGCACCTGCTTAATCAAATGAGGATTTCGCAAGTGCTCAAGCCTGACCTCTTCCAAGGGCTGGAGGTTCATATTGGGGGACAGTTTACTTGTATCCTCAGTGTGTAGTGTGAATACCTGAGGACAGGGACTGTCAGTGTGTGATTTCACGGTTTTGTTGTTTGGCCTGCAGGACTGAATTTTATGATAAAAACAATACCCCTGCCACAGCCTGCAGGGATACTCTGACACTGAAGCTGCACCATCAGCTCCTCCTGGGACCGAGCCACTGCCTAATTGTGCTAATATTGTTATACTTTTAGCATACCAAGAGAAAGTATAGTTTAATTATATGTATTAATGTTGTACTTTTAGCATTATTACAAAGTATACTTGTATATATGCATTTACAATGCACTTTAAACTTAGTTACATTAATTATACTTAATTATTATTAATTATTATTAACTGTTATACAATTAACTTATGAAAGGCTATAGTAGAGAGCTGTTTATTGTGTTTTGCCAAATGTGTGTTGCAGTCTGAGTGGAAAACAGAAAATGTGCCAGTCTATTCCAGATTTTGTATGTGGTTCTGGTAAATGAGTTACAGGTTTTACTCATTGTGCCTCAAATTCCAGTAAACACAGAATCTAATCTAATTTTGTGGTGTTTATCTCCACCATGTGGTCAGAGTAAGAATTGTAGAAATTAGTTTAATGAGTAGTAAATGTACAGTATGTGACTGCATAGTGAGAGAGACAGAGGCGCAGGTGTGAACATTAACCTTGACATTTAAAACCCAGTGGAAGCAATCAGGGTAACTGCATGTAAAGTGACATGTTCTCAAAATAGTGTGACAGTATATAGTTAAATCTTATAAGAAATACAAATATATTTTCCCTCTAATTTGTTCAGACTGTACTGTAATACAGTAACCTAATCTCCTGGGCTACTCAGCACCTTTGCTCTTATGAACTTTACTTCATTATGCTCCTTCTTACTTATATATTGTTAGCACTTTTATTGGTTAACTGCAACTTTTCCTATGCCTACCCCTGTCTTTAACACATACCTGGGACTTAACCATTATGTCTGCACATTTTAGCTTATTGTACTAAGCTGTATGCTTATTGTACTTTGTATTGGTTGTGTTACTGCATTTTGGAATGCTTTAAAATATTATTTTAAACTGTAAATTGGCCTGGATTTGGTTGTCTGCCAATTAAGATAACACATAAATAAATACATCATTCAGTCAATACACTATCAATCCATCAATCAATCAATCAATCAATATATCAATCAATACATAATTGTATCCATCAATCCATCCATCAATTCATCAATCCATCCATGCATTCCAGGGAGACACCCAAGCGGTATAAGTTTGGTTAGCTCCTGCTTTTACAGGGGGAACACCACATTTTCCAGTAACAGACACTACACGCTTTAACACTGACACTCCACTGCGCTGACTTGAACAACAGTAACACTCTAGTCTATTTACACTGTTTATTTGTATTGTGAGCTGTGGTGTTAATTTTATCCAAATACACCACTGTTCATAACACATTACATAGGCTAAATGTTGTCAAAGTAAAAAAAAAAAGTGAGTGTATTTTAAATGTAATAAAAATATTTGGGTTATAAATAGTTCAGTTACAAAAGTTGTCAATAAATGTAATTTTTCACATTGTGTTCCACTTAGTCCGGTACTCTGTTAGTCCATAACTCAGCTGAGTGCGTTCTCTTCCAATCAGCGCTCTCATACTGTTGGCCAATGACGCGGCTGTATTAGACTAGACCACGCCCCTGGCAGAGACGGGGCGTGGTTTCCGCATAACTCGAGAATGGTTGGTCGCTTACCCTCCCCCCGCCTCCGGACTGCTTTGATTGACGGATATTTTAGCCAATCGCTGACTTATGATGGCCGGTAACCTAGCAACTGTTTGGACAGTGCCGCCCACCTGGAGGGGCTTATACTGTCCCGTGTCGGCGATTGGGTAGCGTGGTCCTGACGTCATGACGTTACGCCATCCTGAGACTTCGTTTGTGTTTACGTAGAGGCTGCGCTGGACTCTTGCATCTGTTATTATCCTTTTATTTATATTGTTATTACTGCAAATGGACAGTGGTAAGGGTGCAGCTCAATGTAAGCCTCTCTACTGCACGATCGTAAATAAAAGCGACAGCTCCAGATACCTGTGCTACAGTACTACCCAGGACGGTGTGTTCAATATCGGGTGAGTGTGAGAGACATGCACTTTACACTGATCTCCGCTGCTGCCGTGCCAGAATCGTCTGAAAGCATGAGTGATCGCACTAATATTGTAATAAATATGATGGACTGTGTAGGAGGCTAGTGAGTTGAAACAGCCCAGCCAGTTGTCCGTGGGTACGAAACAGACGCCCACTCGGTACTGGTGATCAGACAGACTGTCGCTGCATCCCTGCGATGTGCAAGACAAGCTGCATAGTGGCCACTTTTCTGTGGTATTGTAAAGATTAGATCCCCACCTCAGCCGACGAGCTCCGGTGATAGAGAGAGAGAGAGAGAGAGAGAGAGAGAGAGAGAGAGAATATCTCTTACCATGTGTCACTCAGCGCGCCCTCTAGCGGTGTGGTAGACTGACGGCGTCGTTTGTTCGGCTTGTAGAAAGTGTACAGTTTTACAACCCTGCTCTCTCACCCTGTCTATATTATGTTAATTTTATTATTAACAATGGTTTATCTGTGCCTTTCTTCATGCACCTCTCTCCCTCAGCCTGACGAATGTAACAGATGTGTGGAGCACAACGTTCACCTTGGACTCACTGACGCAGCACGTAAGTCGGTGTGTTGCTCTGTGTATTGCTGTGTTTGAATGTGTTGCTCAGTGTCAGTATTGCTCTGTGTTTTCCAGAGGCAGAGCTGTGCTGTGAACTCCACTGAGGAGTACGTCAACAGGATAAGGTACACACCTCTCTCAAGCTATCTTCCCTTCCTCTCCAAGCCCTGCTACCGTACTCTGGCTGTTACATTAAACCTTATAATGGACAGCCCCGGGGTGACTGGCCACTTGACGTCTGTTTATGCATAACCCTGTTGCATTCACATTCATGTTTTTCACCCTGAAGTGTCCCGGGTTGGAAATCTCAGGCTGTCTGTAGCAGGGCCGGTTCACCCCGGAATCAGAGTTTCGTCTTGGGTTGAAAATGACAATGTGAAAGTGCTTGAATTTCAACCCAGGGTTGCCCCAGGTTTAACTGTCAAGTGTAAAAGCAGCTTCTGTCTGTCTGACCCCATCATCCCTCTGTCTCTCTCTGCCCCCCACCATTCCTGCATCTTTCTTTCTCTCCCCACTCCCCCCTCTCTATTTCCGTCTGTTTCAATTTGGCTGTGTCTCCCTCTCTCCCCCAGGTCAGCCTGTGAGTGTGGCTCAGTGTTGGTGTCAGTTCAGGATGGCGGGGTCACCCTGGAGCTTGACTCCCCGGAGCCTGGGGTTATGACTTTTGTCCTATCCAGGCTGTCTGACCATGAAGCTCAAGAGGAGCTCAGAGTAGTGCTGTTAGGGATGGCAGAGAGACTGAGGGACCTAGAGAGCACAGGTACACACACTGGTACATTCTCTCACACACACACACAGGTACACACTGTTACCATCATCTAATATATGTTTGTGTTATCCCACCTCTCACCAGCAGGGGGTGCCACCTCCTTCAGTCCAGCCAAGAACCAACAGAGACGCACAGGTGAGCCCATCTGTCCTCCTCTCTCCTGCAGTCAGAGCTGGTCACTCGCATGGCCACTGCACATCCCCACCCCGCCTCTGGCTGTATTGTCATTGTCTGGGGAGTTCCTGTGTCTTGTGGTTTGGATATACACTGTTTGTGTAAACAATTGTTTAATTGGACTACATTATTAATTTGTTTGTTAATCTCTCTCCCTGTTTCCTCTCTTCATCTCTACTCCTTCCTGCAAAATGGCTCTTCTCTCTCTTCTCTCTCTCAGACTTTGAGCCTAGGAGGCAGCAGAATGGAGGGAGTGGGTCTTTAAAAGCTGCAAAGAAGCGTCTCCCCGGAGAATCACTCATCAACCCGGGAACTAGAAGGTGATTGGCTGAGAGTCTAGCCAAGTGTTTGAATATTGACACACAGTCACGCACATATTTGTTTATTCACTCGCTCGCTCGCTCACACACACACATTCACTGTGCGGTTTGTTTTGTTCCTGCAGGAAGAAGGAGGCCAGGGGTGTGGCTTTCGAGGACGAGGAGAGCTGACCAGCACAGAGAAGCTGCTAACACACACTCGCACACAAACACACAGGAGTGTTTAATGCTGTTTTACATGTTTGTATTGATGTGAAATTCTGCTGGAGCTCAGGCCTCCCCAAGCAAACTAACTTCTTCACGGACTGAGAATGTCATGTAAGACCTGAGGAACAGTGAGCGCCCTCTTATTACTAATGTCATTACTGTTGTAATTTTAATCTATACAGAACTGACCCATATGAACTTTTAGGTAAGGGAGAGAGGAAACCAGGGAGATTTTGAAAACTCCTATCTTAAAACTTTCTTCTCCTTGTCTTCTCTTTCCTTTCTCTTTCTTTTTTAACTTGTTTTATGAAGACCTGAGATGCATTTGCTTTTTAAAAAAGATCATGATGTATTAAGAATAATAATCAATAAAGAATACATCCACAAACAACATGGCACTGTTACTGTTAATTTTTTTATTTTGACCATAATTACACTTACGATATGTTTCAGTGCAGCTATATGCACACACTGAACCACTCTAGGAATACACTGTTTCCATATGTTGCAGTTATGATTATCCATAATGGTTAATTTAATTAAAGCAATATATTGCAACAAACACAGGGATGAAACTAGGTCCATGGAGTGAAATAATTAGTTCAAAATTGGTACTATGTAACGGTCTCCTCCACAGTCTCACAAAGTCTGATGCAACAACAGTAATGAGAAGAACGACAATAAGGATTCATTTATACAGCAACACTCACACCCCCCCCACCCCCCCAACTCCTCACAAAGCAAATGTGTGAACCAGCAACGATACCCACATCAATGAATCAATTAACAAGTCAGTTAGAGATTAGTGGTTCAGTTGAGTATAAGAATGCAGCAGCAGCAGTACAGGGTGTATGGGAAGCAAGCTGGGACACACTTGAAACAGCAATACTTAATTACTGGCTTCTCTTCTCCCTCCAGCCTTCTCTTCCATTCTCTCCACTCTACCACCCTCTTCCTTAACCCCCCCATCTCCCTCTCTCCATCCCTCAATTCACCTTGCTCTCCCTCTCTATTTTATCCTCTTAATCCTTCTTTTCTCTCTCCCTCCCTTTCTTTTTCCCCTCCCTTCTCCCTCTCTCTATTTGTTCAGGTACTTGGCGACAGAGTGGTAGGCCAGCAGGATCTCGCTGTCCTTAGGGCAGGTGTAGCGGAACTCATCACGCTGGTAGGCGTTATCAAGATAACGGGTCAGACCCTTCAGAGCTGCTGGCATCTCAAAGTCTCGGTACTTCCTGCACACCACCTGAGAGAGAGGGAGGGAGGGAGGGAGGGATGGGGATTTTAAAAGGGAGGACACTTTTCAATGTGGCCAAGTGTGTTAGAGGGGAGGACGGCTCTGCGTTACCTTGACGATGTGCAGTTTGGGCAGTAGGTTGCAGTCTGCGAGGGAGAGCTCGTCGCCATCCAGGTACCGGCGCTGCGACACAGTCTGTGAGGGGTTCTTGTCCAGTTCGTGGGGTAGCGGGGCCAGCAGGTACTGGTCGAGCAGCATCAGGCTGCGCAGGAACTTGCGCTCCAGCACTGAGCGACAACAACACAACTTAACACAACACACTGACACACAGCTAAAACACAACACACACTGACACACAGATACACAACTAGACACAACACACTGACACACAGCTAAACACAACATACACTGACACACAGCTACACAACTTCCCCCGAAACAGAGCCACACAACTTAACACACAGCCCAGCCCACTCACTGTTGTTCAGTCCAGGGTTGGGGTTCTTGATGTAGGCAGAGAACTTGTGGAAGATGTCGTCCCCGGCCCGGTTGGACTGCTTGTAGCGACAGCTGAGCTTGGGGTACCTACAGCACAGAGAGAGGACAGTCTGAGGACAGGTTGAGGACAGGCTGGGGGATTGCAAGTGTGTGTGTGTGAACTCACTGTGGATGTGCCAGCTGCTCCTCCAGGAACTCCTCAATCTTATTGGTGTCTGTGCGCACCTCCTCGTTGTACAGCAGGAAGGGCGGCTGGGAGCCCGGGGCTAGGTCCTTCAGCACCTCTGGGGCCCTGAGAGATGGTGGGGGGTATAAGTTAGTTAGAAAAATGTTAATAGCACTATAACAACCCCGGGAGCTGTGATATACCCCAACAGCAGTATTAATTGCCCCTCCAGCAGTAGCAGTATAACGCACCGCTTCATGTCCACAGTGGTCAGGGTGAAGTTGACAGTCTTCAGCCAGAGGATCATGAAGAGGCGCTGGCAGAACGGACAGTTTCCCACGCTCTCTCCATCATCACTGGCCTGGGGATGGGGGAGAGGGGTCAGTGTGTGCGTAAACAATGCATGTAACAGACAACTGCTACATCACTATGGTCGGTCCCCAGTCTCTCTTTACTTTATTACTTTTCACTTATCAGTTTTCCACCTGCCTGTTCCTGAGTGTGTGTGTGTGTGTGTGTGTGAGAGAGAGATGTGCATGTGAGTGTGGGTGTGTATGTGTGTTTTGTATTTGTCTATTATTCTTACAGAACTATACGAGTTCTTTTCAGAGCTACCCCACATGAGTAGCTATGGTAACTAACACAGGAGAGAGACACAGAAAATGCACGCACACACAGAGCACACTGCAAACACACAACACTCCATTACTACATTTTCATGTCACTTGCCAAACAACAGGCAGATATCAACTGTATCAAGCTGTACTGTGGACAGTTCTACTGTAAAACTCTAGCAGCTACAACAGCAACACACCAAAGCAGAAAATATTAAACAAGCCTGACAGCCAGAATAATTAAATTAATGTAGTAATTGTGGCCTCCGGTACGAATAAAAAACAATTGCCCCCTCACACCCCCAAGGAAACCCAGTGTGACGAGGTTGTGCCATCGGTCGACAGTGAGACGCAGCGATGGCTGGGGCTGACTGGAAGGCTCCAGGATTCCCATTCTGACTCTGAATCCAGTGTTCTGGGAAATTCCTCTGTCTGCTGGGTTTTCTCTTTGTTTTCTTTGTTCTTTCTGAATCTCTTCTTCTCTGGTGTAAAGTTATAAACATTGCTGGGGTGTGGGACATCGTGGGAATATAGGAGTAGTGACTTGAGATCCGGAGAGACTCTTACCTTGATGAAGAGCTCGATTTTCAGAGCTTCGGCCATTCCTCCCCCAGGCAGGCTTGTGAGTTGGTTTCCTTCTCCTCCTCCTCCTCTCTGTCTCACTCCACAGGCCAGTCCTCTGTGGGCGAACCTCAGCAGTTACCAGTTGTAGTTTGCTTAGTTTGGTTCACCTGTTTTGGGCATCTCCCTGTCCTTACTGGTCAGTGCTCAGTGTGTGTGGATGAAGTGCGTATCTGTTTTAAGTGTGTGTATCTGATCTAACCTGTGTGTGTCCGTGTTTACCTGTGTCTCTATGCGGGTCCTGCGTGTCAGGTGCAGAGATTTCTGCCTTTCTGACAGGAGGAGCAGCTCAGCCCATCTCTGCCTGCCCCCCCACACATGCACACCTACTCCCTCATTCCACACACACCCTCCCACCAGACTGGTCTGACCTGTTTTTGCCTCCCCCTCCATCTCCCTGCCTCTATCTCTGTCCTTTTCTCTTTCCTGATTCCTGTCGTTCCTCAGTGACTTCAATAAACTAAATCCAGGTCAGAGACAGAGGGATGGACTGGTGGAGGCAGGGGGGGAATGTAGGGCGAGGTAAGGTGTAAAATGTAATCACAGATTAGTCAGATTCACCTTCCAGCCATTTAGCCATGTCAGCATTTCTTAATGACTTTTCTTATATAACAGCAGCAACAGGGTGGCAGATGACACGCAGATATGTTTGTTGTAAAAACAAAGCACCGCTCGGGTGCTCATCTGTCCTCTTCTTCTCTCTGCTCTCTTTGTTTCCATGCCTTCATCACACTGTGCTCTATTATGACACTCCCCACCGCCACCCATCAAGTGATTTGATTATCTTTCATGATTATTTTCTCATGCATCCAAATATTCAGTTAATACAGATATGGCAATAAATCAGCCCAACCCTTGAGCAAGAATCCAAATCCCTGTGCTGAGCTGTGATGCTGCAGTGCAGAAAGCAGAGGTCGGTCTATCTAACCCACTGCTGTCACAGATATAAACCCATTCAAGAATGCAACCCTAATTTGACCAAATTTGTATTCTAGATTTACCTTAATTAGTCAAACTCTCAATCTCTAGACAACCTAAATGTGAGTGATGGACAATTGCAACCTCCATCTGTTTGCCTAATCAAAACATTTTGGATTACTTTTAAATGAGATTTTGTTCCTAAACATCATAATCTTCAGTTCAGCACATAATCCCAACACCTCAATTGTATTCTAAATTGTATTACTGTATTAATGTCACAGAAATTATCAGGGCTCTCATCTGGACATGCCCCAGAGCACTGCAGAACAATAAAGGGTGGAGAAGGAGCCAGTGAGCTGAACACGCCAACACCTCAGCACCCACTTGAGCATGCACACACACAGTAACACTAAGACAACACACACACATGCATGCACACACGCACACACCAAGGACACACACACACACACACACACACACACAACACACACACACATGCACACAATCCTGTTTGTACACTTTCATATAACAATTAGAGTGTAATTAGTCATTCCATTCCACTCTCCTTCTGAAACACAGGGAAACCAACACCTCTCCTTCCCCCACTACTGTTCTTCTTGTCTTTAATGTTTCCAGTGTGAGAGTCACACACAGCACCCCCTCGCTCTGGGAGGACTCAACTGACTGCAGTTTTGTTTCTTTTCCCCGAGTTAGTTTATTTTTTCTTTAACTTGACATAATGATCGTTATCATCGCCTCCATTAAAGCTCACGAGAGAAGAGGAAATAAAACAGTCCAAACAGAGAAACAGATTACATCCCAGCCAACCAAATCACAGTGGCAAGACATTGCAGTAATGAGCAGAGCAACGCGCCGCCATAGCGACGTACGATAATGCCATATATATACCTGCATGCCACAGAAAAAGAAAAACATTCACAAATATTAGAAAGACAACCAAAAAAAAACAATGAAAAATTAGTTCTGAGTCAATGAAAAAGAGCAATCAAAATCACACTATGTTTGCGTGCCGTTACCCCATTGCACTAGATGTGTATGCAGTGCTGGCTCTACCGGCAGTGAGCACTGAGGAGGCCAGGGGCTGTGCTATTCTGCTGCAGTTATCCCTTGCGTGGAATTTGTCACACCAGAATACCAGTGCCCCACAGAACAAACAGATTTTTAATATGCGGTAGAAATTATCCTTATATTCTGCATAGGCCCAGTCTGACCCCTTTTCTGTGTGTTTAAAATATACGAGATTTTTGTCAACATATTTGACACATTTTTGTAGAGACCCACCTTACCATATATTATTTTAACCTATATAATTAATGTATGTATGGATTACAGACTAAAACATATTTAAATTGTATCTTGTATATTTTAAATATATAAAACCTACACTCACCTAAAGAATTATTAGGAACACCTGTTCAATTTCTCATTAATGCAATTATCTAACCAACCAATCACATGGCAGTTGCTTCAATGCATTTAGGGGTGTGGTCCTGGTCAAGACAATCTCCTGAACTCCAAACTGAATGTCTGAATGGGAAAGAAAGGTGATTTAAGCAATTTTGAGCGTGGCATGGTTGTTGGTGCCAGACGGGCCGGTCTGAGTATTTCACAATCTGCTCAGTTACTGGGATTTTCACGCACAACCATTTCTAGGGTTTACAAAGAATGGTGTGAAAATGGAAAAACATCCAGTATGCGGCAGTCCTGTGGGCGAAAATGCCTTGTTGATGCTAGAGGTCAGAGGAGAATGGGCCGACTGATTCAAGCTGATAGAAGAGCAACTTTGACTGAAATAACCACTCGTTACAACCGAGGTATGCAGCAAAGCATTTGTGAAGCCACAACACGTACAACCTTGAGGCGGATGGGCTACAACAGCAGAAGACCCCACCGGGTACCACTCATCTCCACTACAAATAGGAAAAAGAGGCTACAATTTGCATAAGCTCACCAAAATTGGACAGTTGAAGACTGGAAAAATGTTGCCTGGTCTGATGAGTCTCGATTTCTGTTGAGACATTCAGATGGTAGAGTCAGAATTTGGCGTAAACAGAATGAGAACATGGATCCATCATGCCTTGTTACCACTGTGCAGGCTGGTGGTGGTGGTGTAATGGTGTGGGGGATGTTTTCTTGGCACACTTTAGGCCCCTTAGTGCCAATTGGGCATCGTTTAAATGCCACGGCCTACCTGAGCATCGTTTCTGACCATGTCCATCCCTTTATGACCACCATGTACCCATCCTCTGATGGCTACTTCCAGCAGGATAATGCACCATGTCACAAAGGTCGAATCATTTCAAATTGGTTTCTTGAACATGACAATGAGTTCACTGTACTAAACTGGCCCCCACAGTCACCAGATCTCAACCCAATAGAGCATCTTTGGGATGTGGTGGAACGGGAGCTTCGTGCCCTGGATGTGCATCCCACAAATCTCCATCAACTGCAAGATGCTATCCTATCAATATGGGCCAACATTTCTAAAGAATGCTTTCAGCACCTTGTTGAATCAATGCCACGTAGAATTAAGGCAGTTCTGAAGGCGAAAGGGGGTCAAACACAGTATTAGTATGGTGTTCCTAATAATCCTTTAGGTGAGTGTATATGTAAAAATTCATAGGGATCTCACATTTCTAGCACATGCTAAATATGTCAATTTGATCTGTATGGGAAACTGCAGCCTAACACTACACTGCCACAGCAGCGGGGACACAAGGCCGCTGAAACCAACATGACTCAAAAGAAAAAATTAAAGCTCTAGTAGTTGAATGAGAATATGTTTATAGCAGAGACTGCAGCACATCTTATACACACCAGCTGTGACAACCAAGCACCAGAGCTGACCGACTGAGCATTGATATGCACACGTGTGTGTATGCCTGTGGGTGGGTGTGTGTACACAGCCTGTCTGTAGCGGGTTTCTCTGGACACGACTGGATCAGAGGAGTGTCTGTGGTCAATAAGTTACTGGAGCGACTGAGGGAGATATGGATAGAGAAAGAGGGAGGAGAGTGTGAGAGACAGGGAGAGGGATGGAGAGAGTGTGAGAGGGGAGGAGAGTGATGAAGGGGCACTAAACACCGCTCCAGTAACCTGTGGCACCTGTGCTGCAGCGCATCTCTGTCTCCAGCAACCCAGGGAAGTCCATCAGAAAAACAGGCTACACACTGGGAGCGGCCGGATGGTGCAGCGGGGGCGTAGCACAGTGCTCAGTTGTCACAGCTTGTCTATATACAGTTTACAGGTGTACTGTTAGGTAACCGCAGATAGATAGATAGATAGATAGATAGATAGATAGATAGATAGATAGATAAATAAATAAATAGAACACAAATCAGGTGCAGCTCGGTCTGGGTCCGACTAGAAACACGAAGGGGATCCAAAAGGCCAGTCAAAGGTTCAGAGTTTGAACATTTGAGGGTCATTCAAAGGTCATCCCAAGGGTCAAAGGTTGAAGTTCACGACCCCGTAGGGTCAAAGTTCACTGCAATCCAAAGATGACAGTTTGTGTGTTGCTTTGTCATCCCCATCCCCTCCCCCTCCCCCTCCCCCTCCCTCGCCGCCTCCAATGCACAGGTGAAAGTTTAAAGTTCGCGGCAATCCAAAAAGAAAATGTGAGTGTCACGGGTTAAAGGTACAAGGTCATGCTGATTTATTTTTTCCCTGTAAGGGAGGGGGGTCAAGGGTAATAGGTCACTCAGTCCCAGGCAGACATGGCTGCTCTGATGTTTCCCATTATGTACAGCTAAATTGTTTATTTTTTTGTTTGTTTGTATTTTATTATTATTTTTTTACAAATTTATACCTTTTACAATGAAAATAGAAATCCAAGATGCCGTTAAAATGTCCCCCCCCCGTCCCCTACATTCTTTGTTCCTTTATATTAAACAATGTATCATTTTAATTTTCATTCAGTGATTTACATTTACATTTTCCCTTTTGGTGAAACACAATCATTTACAGTTAAAAGTCAGAGAGAGTCAGAGAGAGAGGGAGAGAGAGAGCAGAGTGTCAGTCTGCCCGTCACTGTTAGTCTGCAGTGATGTCACAGACTTGGGCTCCGGGGTCCTAGATCAGAGAGCATTCCACTCCACAAACATCACCTGACCCACCAAACACATTCATACACACACTGTCGCACACACATTATCGTAAACGCAGTCTCACAGACACACACACTTTCTGCTTCTCTTCTTCTATCCCTCTCTCTCTCCTCTTCCCCCTCTACTCTCTTTCTCTCCATTCAACACAGTGTGTCTGTGTTGAATGACAGCTGGGCCTGGGGAAAGAAAAAAAGGGAGGGAGAGATAGAGAGAGAGAGAGAGAGAGAGAGAGAGAGAAAGGAACACAACAATGTCAAGAATGTCAACATGGTCTCACCCTCACTCCTCTCTCCCTTCGTCTCTCCCTTCCTTTCCCGCTCCTCCCTCTCTCCCTCCCCGTCCACCCTGCTCCCCCCTTTCCCTCCTCTTATCTCTCACCCTCTCTTCCTCAAAGCTGATCAGGCCCTCGTCATCGCTCTCCAGCTCCTCCGTCTCCTCAGTGACCAGTGCGCTGAGCTCGGTGTGGGCGGGGCGGGGGCGGAGCAGGTTGAATACGCGCTGCAGTGGCGACTGGGAGCCACCGGGGGGTGAGCTCTCCTGCTGGTCTAAGTTGTCACTCTGTTTTTTGGCGAAGTTCACGAACACCTGCGGTAGAGCAGAGAGGCAGGGGGGGCTGAGTCACATTGCAGCCCAATGTACGGAGCACACACAGTCAGCACACACACCCCCACACCTATACCCACGCTCCCCCTAACACACAGGGCTACAGCCTCACATTGTCCAGGGTAGTCTGGCTGACCGAGTAGTCCTCAATGCCCAGCACCTCCACCACTTGCTCCATCTTACTGAACACCTGCGCCAGCGACACACTGGCACACTTGAGCTGGAACTGCACCTTGGTATGGTGACACTCCTGTAGAGGAGGGTGGAGGGACAGAGGAGTGGGGGATAGAAGTGGGAGATGGAGAAAGAGTCAGTGGTAGAAAAAAGTCAGATACCCCTAGAACAATACCCCCCTCACACACACACAGTACCATTCCCATCTGACCCCAGCCTACCCCCCAAACACAAATACCCCAGCTGTCTTCCCCCTGAGCGGCCCCACCTTGAGGATGGCCTCTGGGAAGTTCCTGTTGAAGAATCGCACCACTTCCTTCACACTGGAGCTGCTGCGTGTGCGCACCGTGATCATATAGCCATCGCCGAACCTGGGGCACAGGAGGGAGAGGGGGGTACATTTTTGAGGGAGCTGGGAGTACAGTGGACTGTGCGAGTGTACAATGCTGTGCATGCAGAGCAGTGTTCGGTGTGTTTGCAGTGTTCAATGTGTCCAGTGCATTCAGGGTGACTTACCTGTTCTTCAGGTGCTGGATGCTGCCCAGGCATTTGAACCTGCCGTTCACCATGATGCCCAGCCTGGTACACAGCGCCTCGCACTCCTCCATACTGCAGCACAGCACAGCACAGTTAACACACACACTCACACTGCAGCACAGCACAGTTAACACACATGGGGATGGGGTCAGTTGGGACAGGGAGGACAATGGGGACTGGTGGACTGGGGACAGAGGGACAGGTGGATGGGGGGTTGGTTGGACAGGGTGGGAGCTGCGAGTGTGGGTGTGTCCAAGTCACCTGTGTGATGTCAGCACGACGGAGCGTCCCGTCTTGATGATGTCGAGGATAAGGTTCCACAGGAAACGCCGTGCCTTGGGGTCCATGCCGGTCGTGGGCTCGTCCTGAGACCGGAAACAGGAGGTTAGCACGACGGGACACACATCGACACCGCGATAACCACTGTCTCTCTCTTTCTCCTGCTTTCTCACTTGCTCCCTCCCATCCTCCCTCTCCCATTCTCTCTCTCTCTCTCTCTCTCTCTCTCAATTCAGTTCAATTTAACAGCTTTATTGGCATAAGTCGATGACATCAATGATGGTCTCTCTCCCCACCCCTGCTCCTCCTCTACTTCCCTTCACTCCACTCCCCCACCCCTCCTCTCGTTCCCCACAGTACCAGGAAGATGAGGGAGGGGTATCCTATGAGGGCGATGGCGGTGGACAGCTTGCGCTTGTTCCCGCCACTGTACGTCCCGGCCGGCCGGTCAGCGTACTTGGTCAGCTCCAACTTCTCCAGGGCCCACTGCACCACCTGGCCACAGAGAGAGGGAGAGAAGAGGGGGAGGGGGACAAAAGGAAAGGGAATTACAATAATAATAATATCTAACAATAGCAATAAGAGACAGATGAATTACTATTTTTTTCTGAACTAAACCCTATGAACAATAGTCATTCAAGGGCCACTGTGGCCCTTGGGCTGTGGCAGGCAGCTGGACACTGGGCTGCCAGTGATATGCAGCTGGTCTCCTATCCCAGGAAGACTGGGTGTTTTTCTGGCAGGTCTGGGAGTCTCTCACTCTGGTATTTTGGGGGGACATTTCTGTTCTAATATTTCTATATTTTTCAAATGTTAGAAGAAAGTGCAGATCTGTCTTGCCCTCTTGTGGTTGACAGTGGGAGCACAGCCTGTCCTCTCTGGGCAGCCGGGTCTGCCTGTGCCGGCCAGTCTCAATGGCCAGGCTGTGGCTGCTGGGCTGGTAATTTGAGAGTATCTCCCTCTCTCACCACTCCCTCCCTGTCTTTCTCCGCTGCCTCTCACTCACCCTCTCCTCATCCTTCCACGGGATTCCTCGCAGGCGGGTGTACAGCTCCAGGTGCTCGCGGGCGGTCAGGTCCTCGAACAGGGCGTCGAACTGTGGGCAGTACCCCATGCTGTGCTGCACGCGCAGCAGCTCCCGCAGGATACTGGCAGAGATGGAGGGGAGAGAGAGAGACATTTGACATTGGATGTGGAACTTGAGATCTACAGACCCAACTGCATTCCCTCTGCTCCACTCCACAGCATCCCCTGCCCCCCTCCCCATGTACCTGCGCCCCCTGATGAAGGCCTCCCCCCCTGTTGTGCTCTCGTCGCCTGTCAGCATTTTGAAGGTGGAGCTCTTGCCCGCACCATTCACCCCCAGCAGGCCGAAGCACTCGCCGGGCCGCACGCCCAAGCAAAGCCGGTCCACTGCCACGATGCGGCCCACTCGCCGGGAATGGTACACCTGGGGGGGCAGTGAAATAGTTAATGATCTTGCGGTCTTGTCATTAGTAGGCTGAACACCTAACATTTAAAATTCAAATTCAGGGAGGTGGCTTTATTGACCTGAGTGATAGGAGTCGTGTTGACAAAGCAGTTTTACACAGAAGAACACAGTCAACAACACTCAACAACAACCACTTAAAATACTATAATAAAGATAAATAGATAGATAAATATTTATTTTATAAACCGATCAGCCATAACATTATGACCACTGACAGGTGAAGTGAATAACACTGATAATCTCGTTATCATGGCATCTATCAGTGGGTGGGATATATTAGGCAGCAACTGAACATTTGGTCCTCAAAGCTGATGTGTTAAAAGCAGGAAAAATGGGCAAGTGTAAGGATCTGAGTGACTTTGACAAGGGCCAAATTGTGATGACTAGACGACTGGGTCAGAGCATCTCCAAAACTGCAGCTCTTGTGGGGTGTTCCCGGTCTGCAGTGGTCAGTACCTATCAAAAATGGTCCAAGGAAGGAAAAGCGGTGAACCGGTGACAGGGTCATGGACGGCCAAGACTCATTGAAGCACGTGGGGAGCGAAGTGCGTTCCGATCCAACAGATGAGCCACTGTAGTTCAAATTGCTGAAAACATTAATGCTGGTTCTGATAGAAAGAACACACTGTACATTGCAGTTTGTTGCATATGGGGCTGCGTAGTCACAGACCAGTCAGGGTGCCCATGCTGACCCCTGTCCACTGCCGAAAGCACCTACAATGGGCACGTGAGCATCAGAACTGGACCACGGAGCAATGGAAGAAGGAGAGCTGGTCTGATGAATCACGAGTTCAAGGTGTTGACTTGGCCTTCAAATTCCCCAGATCTCAATCCAATCGAGCATCTGTGGGATGTGCTGGACAAACAAGTCCGATCCATGGAGGCCCCACCTCGCAACTTACAGGACTTAAAGGATCTGCTGCTAACGTCTTGGTGCCAGATACCACAGCACACCTTCAGAGGTCTAGTGGAGTCAATGCCTCGACGGGTCAGGGCTGTTTTGGCGGCAAAAGAGGGACCTACACAATATTAGGCAGGTAGTCATAATGTTATGGCTGATCGGTGTATATATACAGCTCTGGAAAAAAACAGAGACCACTTAACATTGATTTCTGAACTTGGAGTGAACTTGGAGCTGTATGTTTATTAATAGTTAATGATAAAAACAATATCATGAAATAAGTTTAAATAAATTATGATATTTGACATGGAATATCCTTACCAAAAATGTGTAGTGATAACAGAAGATGATTATAAGTTACAGTAAAAATACTTTTTGGGAAACATCTAACAAAGCAGGAACAGCTATAACAGTAACAGTGACAGTGACTCCAATGCCCCATTTACACTGGCACACCGTACATGTCCAGGTTTTCTGGACAGTTAACTATCTGGTGCCAGATGTGGCCGTAAGCATCCGTCACCCCACTGAGGAAATACTTTGCTTCCAGAATCGGAGATGTGTGCTTGACTTGTAGACAGACAGGCAAGAGATCCATTATGTTGGAAGATACACTCACCTAAAGGATTATTAGGAACACCATACTAATACTGTGTTTGACCCCCTTTCGCCTTCAGAACTGCCTTAATTCTACGTGGCATTGATTCAACAAGGTGCTGAAAGCATTCTTTAGAAATGTTGGCCCATATTGATAGGATAGCATCTTGCAGTTGATGGAGATTTGTGGGATGCACATCCAGGGCACGAAGCTCCCGTTCCACCACATCCCAAAGATGCTCTATTGGGTTGAGATCTGGTGACTGTGGGGGCCAGTTTAGTACAGTGAACTCATTGTCATGTTCAAGAAACCAATTTGAAATGATTCGACCTTTGTGACATGGTGCATTATCCTGCTGGAAGTAGCCATCAGAGGATGGGTACATGGTGGTCATAAAGGGATGGACATGGTCAGAAACAATGCTCAGGTAGGCCGTGGCATTTAAACAATGCCCAATTGGCACTAAGGGGCCTAAAGTGTGCCAAGAAAACATCCCCCACACCATTACACCACCACCACCAGCCTGCACAGTGGTAACAAGGCATGATGGATCCATGTTCTCATTCTGTTTACGCCAAATTCTGACTCTACCATCTGAATGTCTCAACAGAAATCGAGACTCATCAGACCAGGCAACATTTTTCCAGTCTTCAACTGTCCAATTTTGGTGAGCTTGTGCAAATTGTAGGCTCTTTTTCCTATTTGTAGTGGAGATGAGTGGTACCCGGTGGGGTCTTCTGCTGTTGTAGCCCATCCGCCTCAAGGTTGTATGTGTTGTGGCTTCACAAATGCTTTGCTGCATACCTCGGTTGTAACGAGTGGTTATTTCAGTCAAAGTTGCTCTTCTATCAGCTTGAATCAGTCGGCCCATTCTCCTCTGACCTCTAGCATCAACAAGGCATTTTCGCCCACAGGACTGCCGCACACTGGATGTTTTTCCCTTTTCACACCATTCTTTGTAAACCCTAGAAATGGTTGTGCGTGAAAATCCCAGTAACTGAGCAGATTGTGAAATACTCAGACTGGCCCGTCTGGCACCAACAACCATGCCACGCTCAAAATTGCTTAAATCACCTTTCTTTCCCATTCAAACATTCAGTTTGGAGTTCAGGAGATTGTCTTGACCAGGACCACACCCCTAAATGCATTGAAGCAACTACCATGTGATTGGTTTGTTAGATAACTGCATTAATGAGAAATTGAACAGGTGTTCCTAATAATCCTTTAGGTGAGTGTATAATCTCAAGTGTTGTGTGGGATCAGGAAGAAATTACAGTTTTATTAGCAGCATGGAGTGAAATCCACATACAGAAACAATTACTGCTTACAGTTAATATCTGAGTGTATTAAAAACTTGCTGATCTCGGATTTCACAGGACCCCGGTTCAGTGCCGTGACTAGTTCAAAATAAACTGAAGGACAATAATCGGAGCGATAGCAGCCAATTTTATTAATATTTTATTAACAAATGGACGGTATTTCAGGCTGTTGTTTTGTGAATGGTGTGCAGGTTTTTTGTACAACAGCTCTGCAGAGACAAGTTAAACACGATTTAATTTAAGTTAAATGAATGAATAAATAAATACATAAGATCTGGGTTGCCCTCTAAAACATTAAGGACTGGTTTAATAAATGTGTCCCTAAGTTCATAAACACCACGACTGAAGCGTGCACACTTGTAAATTATAACCTGCTATAGTGTAACTGCTATTACTGTATGATTAATCGTGAAACGTGTGCATTTTGTTTCAAATGTAATTGCCATGGTTAAAGGCGTCTGCTAAGTTCATTAAAAATAATACGGCAAAAAGTGTTGTTTGGAGTGTTATTTTTGCACATGGAAAAGTTTTCTTACAGTAACGTAATGCTTGTCTGAATAATGTTGTCTATACACATTTAGCTCTTCCTAATATCTCTTAACAGAGACGTGTATTTATTACGTGGTTTACAATCATGTAAAGCAGAAAGAATAAAATAGCCACAATGGTCCTTTCCACGTCAGGCTGTATCACTCGTTGTGTTGTTTTATGTCTGTTTTTAAAACAAACACAAACCAAACCCAGTGGAAACGAGACAAGTGACCTGCAGGTGATGTGCACACTGCCCCCTGTGGCCCCTCAGGTTGTGACAGGCTGCTAAATATTTTGCAGTTTGGTGGGGCTGTGTGTCCTCTGGGTCATTCATTTGTGGGAAGTCAGTGAAAACATTTTCCCTCCCAACCCCCCCACCCTGGGTCTCCTCTTTCAATGACCTCTGACCTTGGTGAGGTTCTCTATCTTGAGCATGTCATTGTCGGCATCCCCTCTCAGCACACGCCTCCGCTCGCACGCTACGTCAACATCATCCTGCTCCACGGGCTTACTGCTCACCGCCACACGCCTGGGAACACAGAACACTGGACACTGAGGCACAATGAGAGACTGAAACACTGCGGCACTGAGAGACAATGAGAAAATTAAATACAGAGGGAGACAGAGGCGCCAGAGAGGCACAGAAGCACAGACACACAAAGAGAGACAGACACAGAGACACACATGTAGATGGACACAGAGCTGGCCCTCACCGTGGTTTGCGCAGAAAGTTGTACTGGCACATGATGGTGATGAAGAAGCCAACAAAGCCCTCAATTGTCATGGCCACCAGCCCCCGCGTCACGATGTCCCACTCGAACGGGGACTTCACCTTATCAAACTGACCTGAGAGAGAGAGGGAGAGAAAGAGAGGGGGATAGGGAGGGAGAAATGTAAAGATATGGTGAGAGTGTACAGTACAGTATGTTGTGTGCAGTGTGTCATGTGCAGTGTCAGTTTGTTGTGTACAGTGTCAGTACGTAGTGTGCAGCCTCACCAATCTTGGCGTAGTACTCGTTGATGTACTCGTTGTAGGCCATCTCCATCAGCCCGTGGCCCAAGTTATAGTTGGGAAAGATCAGGAAACAGGACTTAAGGTACCCGTTCACTGCCTTCAGATCCTGAGAGAGAGCAAGAGGGAGAAGGAGAGAGAGAGAGAGAGAGGGTGGGGGGGGGGTTGTAGTTACCTTAGAAGTATACATAACAGAGTACAACGTGTGCAGTGTGTGAAGTATTGGCAGTGTGTGTATGAGTGTGAAGACGCATCACCCTGTTGCGCAGTGGAGAACAGAGGGACGGGAGGTTGTGTGGGTGTGTTACCTTGTCGTGCTCGAACAGCTGCAGCAGGAAGGTGGCCACGGTGGCGGTGATGCCAATGAAGAGGTTTATGACTATGAGGAAGACGTAGGCGGTGCTGGGGACCTCGAACCAGAACGATGCCGGGTACATGATCGGAGTGATAGACCAGCTGGAGGGAGGGAGGGAGGGAAGATTAAGACACAGTAACTGTAAGGTCCCCAGCACTGTACTATACTGTCTCTCTCCAGGACCAGGGCTGCAGACCTCTGCCCTGCTGTACAGGCACCGTACTCAGATCAGGTACAGACATATAAAGACATACCACTGACCATCAGTAATGGCACCATCGAGTGCAGTGTAGAAGACAGAGTGGAAAAACTCACCCGTACAGCAGGAACAGAGAGAGGACTGCTGGGAAGTTGGTGGGGGAGGTGTAGGCCGGCAGGTCGAAGACAAACAGGATCAACACACAGCATGTGGCCGGGACCAGATAATTCAACTGAGAGAGAGAGAAATAAATATTATGTCCTCTCTCTCCCTCCCTCCCTCCCTCTCACTCACTCACTCACTCACCATGTCCCAGATGTAGTTGGCCAGCCAGTAGATGACCGGGTCGCAGCTGCTGACAAACTGCAGGTGCTTGGCCTTTGTGGACTTCTCGGCCACCAAAAAGACCACGAAGCTGGCCGGCACGAAGGACATCGCCACAATGATGAAGATGGCTATCACCACATCAGTGCCCTGCAGCCTGGGGGGAGGCGGGGGCAGAGAGATGGGATACTTAGTGCTAATAATTAATCTCAGGAGACTGCAGAAGGGGTGATTGCCCTGTCATGTGTGTGTGCATGTTTGTGAGAGAGGTTGGCAGAGAGAGGGGGAGTGTGTTAAAGAGAGAGAGGGTGTTCTTACAGGTAGTCCAGAGACAAGCTGGCACTGGTTCGGTTCATAGGGTGGTTGGTAACTGTGATACCTGTGGAGATATGCACACTGCACATTATTACACTGTATTGTACTGTATTACATTACACTGCACTGCATGCCACCCCCGGGTGCCACCCTCACCGTAGGCTGCAGGGTTGCCTTTGCTCTTGGGCAGGTTGGCTCTCAGGATGGCATTGTTCAGGGCATTCAGGTAGGTGGGCATGCTGTGGTAGCCCTTGTTGTTGTAGAACACCTGGAGGGAGAGCGCGACAGGTAACACACCCGAGACACTCACCTGCCACTCACCTGTCAATACACTCGCTGCAAAACAAACATGCATACACATACACGCACGCACACGGACACACATTCGGTGCCACACACAAGCTTTTACACGTACACAAATGGAGGCATTACAGACAAAAACAAACCCTCTCGGCCGCATACCTGCGCTGATCTGCGCACAGCAATCTTGCGAACCATTGGCGGGGTCTTCCTCCCAAAGGATGCTGGGATTGACTTCTGGATGTTACCAAAGGTGAGCGCGCCGTACCTAAGGGACAGAGGGACAGAGGCCAATGAACCTGTAGACACACGTGTTTGACTGAATGTGTCTGTACCTCTGTCTACCTGACTGCACCTGTATCTACGTGATTCCCCATCTAGAGCTGACTGTACCTCACTGCATTGGGATACACCTGTCTCTATATTCCTCCACCTGTCCATACTGCACTCCACTTGTGTCTGTCTGGAAGTGAGGTAGTCTTATCTGTGGTGCCACACCCCCACCTCACTCTCAATCCTCTCCCACACCTCACTCTCCTCCCCCTACCTATGCAGGCGTAGGCGGTCCGAGGTGTACAGCAGGTACTCTGAGACGTTGCGCCCTGTGATGTCGACCAGGATGTCTCCCGTGACCACTTTCATGAGGGGGGGACGCCCTCCCACGCCACTGGGGCAGGAGAAGCCAGTGCCCTGCATGGAGCAGGTACACCTAATGGGCTCGTGGATGGTGCGTGGGAGAGAGGGGGGGGACGTCACCGCCTCTGCACAGACACACAGAGAGGAGGGGGAGGGGGCATGAGGGAGAAAGGGGGAGAGTGTCAGGTGGAATGTGCAGCACTCTAATCGGTAAACCCCACACACAGTGCCTCCCATCTCTCCAACTCTCCCTCTCCCTCCCTCTCTCACCGTGGACAGTGGTGGGGGGAGGCGGGGCGGTAAAGTTCCAGGCCCCGTCCTCGAAGGGGTCGGCGTCGGGGTCATCGGAAGGGGCAGGGGAGGGCGGGGGTGGCACGAAGTTGGACAGGGGCACGCCCTGGGTGAAGGAGTCCAGACACACGGAGTCAAAGTAGCGTGCCGCCAGCGTCTTGGAGTTGTTGGCGCTGGGGTTGAGTGTCTGAGCCAGCTGGTCCAGGGTGCTGTTGAAGGGGGTCTTGAGCACGCAGGTGGCCCCCACCCCCGAGGGCAGCCGCAGCGTGTTGGCGATCTGCTGGGGGCTGGCGTCCGGGGACAGCTTACTCCTGAGAGAGAGAGAATGCTTTGGCAATAAAGTTGAGAGGGGTTTGCGCAAATTGGGGCAGTTATCTGAAATCTGCCTCCAGGACGTTTCACCCTGGGCCAGTTTAGTCTGTAGGGGTACAGTAGCTTGAAGAACGTGCTGTGGTGACTGACCTGTACTCTGCGCGGTCTTCGTTGGCGTAAGGGATGAAGTTACCCCTGGGCTGGGTGTAGTTGTGGTACTGGGAGGGCGACAGGATCAGGGGGGGCAGGTCACCTAGAACACACATTGAGATCACTGGACTGGAGTGGACTGGACTGGACTCATAAATACTGTACTCTCCCCTTCCTAACCTCCCTCATCCTTCTACTCCCCCCCTTCTCCTCTACTCCCTCCCCCTCCCTCACCAATCTCAGGCACGGACAGGGCGACGGTCATGGCCACGCAGACGAAGAAGGCAGGTAGCAGGATCTGGGAGAACAGCCCCTTGGTGTTCCTCTTGGCGCAGTGGAAGCGCTTGACCAGAAGCCCATGAAATTGGCGCAGCCGCAGCCACCAGCCCTCCAGCTTGTAGCTTCCCTGGCCCTCCAGTAGGGGGGACTGCTGCTCCCGTGGCTCCTGCTCAGGGTCCTGGTCTGCTGGACAGAGGGTGGGGGTCACGGGGAGGGGAAGAGAGAGGGGGGGAGGAGATTAGGAGGAAGGGAAGCGGATAGAAAGTGGTGACAATACACACTAATAAATCCTTGGTGTTTGCACGTCTGTCCCTGTCCCTCAGCCCAGCCCCACTCCAGTCTATCCCAGTGTGCTGCACCCCCTCCCAGCCCCTCACCCTGCATGCTGGCCGTGTCCATGTCCTCAGCGGTGTTGAACAGGGGGCTGTAGTCTCCATAGAAGTCGGCATAGAGCCCCCCCTCATCCCCGCGCAGCGAGCCCAGTGAGGAGGCTGACCGCAATGAGCCCTGGCTGTGGCTCAGCCCCGATGACATCACCAGGTTACTGAGCTCCACCTCCGGCCTCCCCCTGCCGCTGCCCCCAGCCGGTGGCCCATCGCATGCTGGAGACCCCCCCCCTGCAATGCCTTCTGACTTCCCCAGGTCGCCTGCCGAGTCCTTCATGTCTGAAAGAGAGACCATCCCTGAGAGAGAGTGAGGAGAAGGGAAGGGCAGGGAAACCGACAGAGGTCTTTCACACAGACAACATATTACACATATGAGCACATAATAAAACAAGTCATAATACACTATCAGCTGTACCCCACCTCCCTCACCAACGTCGCTGTTCTCCAGTGACTGGTCCTCCTCAGACACCTTGAGGAAAACCTCCTCCAGGGTGGTGTCCATCAGCCCGAAGCTGCTCAGAGCCAGGTTGTCCAGACTCTGCTCCAGGGCCTGAGAGGGGAGGGAGAGAGACAGGGAGATAGGGCAGAGCAGGAGGGAGAGGGAGAGGCGAGGGGAGAGAGGAGAGGGGAAGGGAGTGGGGGGAGTGGGATAAGGAGAGAGGTGGAGAGGGAGAGAAGATGTCAATTTGAACTGGTGCAGCGAGTGACACACCGTCTCTCACCCTACCCTCTCTCTCTCTGCACCATGAACAATGATTGAAGCACACTGTCACACATATTCCCACATACACACACTCCCAAAATCACTTACACTCCCTCCCTCCCTCTGTACCTGGAACAGCCGCTCAAAGCAGCCCTTCTTGACCGCGTCCGAGGGCAGCACGTAGGATAACTCTGTGTTAGAGTTGGACACCAGCAGACAGGATGCCACAAACTGCCGTATGAACTGTGTGACACGCGTCTCTGAGCAGGAGGACATGGAGGAGGATGGCTGGGGGGGCAGGGGGGCACCCAGGCCTGGGGAGAGGAGGGGGGTATATTAGTTTAGATGGAGTTTTAAGGTGGGGGAAGACTAAGCAACACAGAATCAGAGAGACAAAGAGACAAAGAGAGAGAGAGGGAGAGAGAGAGAGAGAAACAGACACATAGAGAGAAAGAGAGCATAGAGCAGGAGAAGCAGCAAATTAGATCATAGGAATAACAATAAATAAAGATCCAGATTAAGAATGGATTCCTAACAATAGAAGTGGTCACTGCAGGACATAGAGTGAGTTGTAAGAAAGGAAGGAGGGAAAATAAGAAAATAAAAAAGGAAGGAAGGAAGGAAAGTGTGACTGAAAAGAAAACTTCCAGAGCACCTAAGAAAGAGCAGCTGTAGTTAATGACATGAGGCTTTGCAATTGGTAAATAAACAGCATTGGGGGTAATGCGTTGGTAACATAACACGCCACTGTAGAAATATTAGAGTTTTAATTCGAGTAATAATACTACAGTTACTTTCTGTAAAAAAATTATGAGAGGGGCTAAATTCATCTAAATGATGTGGTGTTTAAATCGGAAGCAAGTATCAGTAAATTCAAGCTGAACTGTAAGGTGGGCATTATTATGAAACCCACTACTTCTCCAGGCAAGCTACACAGCCAATCACTTGCAGAAGACACGTGTCAGTCTTTTGTGAACGGTTATAATGAAGATAGCACATTGCAATATTTAGTGATTTTACAGTGATGATTTATTTTGTACCTTAACAGCCTCCATAGCAGTGAATTCTGTGCTGTAGATGTTGCGCAGTGATCTCTACTTCATGTGTATTTACGGTTTTAATTGTTTACCAGTTTAGAGCAGATTCATTTGCAGTTTTCTACACTACTGACCCGAGAACTAAGGGAACCCACGGCTTAAGTTACAGTTTATTTGTTTGGCACACATTTATAAAACACAATAATTACTTGTTTCACAGGCCAAAAAGAATTAATGTAGCGGGTAATATAACACGCTACATTTTAAATTAACTAATATGTAATACTAGAAACTAATAACGACTAATATATTACGTTTTATCAGTAACAACTGTAACTATAGGCACTCTATGACAGGGAAGACAGAATCCAATCCAAAAATAAAAACATTCCACAAATCTGGCACCCTGCGCTGACCACATGGCACTAATATGATCACGTGCAGGCAGAGTGTGGCAGCCTTTCGCATTGACAGAAGCATCACCACGACCACCGAGTGCAAATAGCCCGCCGAGCACCACCACACCCAGAGACAGCACACTTACAGAGCAGCCCAGCTCAGCCACCCGCGGCAGGACCAGCACCCATCACTACCCCTGAACTACGCTACGCAGTGACAGAAACACAGCCAGAGAGACACATTGACAGACACAGACAGACACAAAGAGGGTTACAGACCGGTGCGCTGGCTGTCGCTCTGTTTCTTGACCAGGGTCAGTTTGTAGCCATCCCCGTAGGTGCTCTTGAGGAACAGCGGGGAGCCGCAGCACTTCAGCTTGCCGTGAGACAGGATGGCGATGCGGTCACCAAGGAGATCGGCCTCATCCATGTGGTGAGTGGACAGCAGGATGGTGCGTCCTGGGAGGGGAGGGGGAAGGCATCATCTCTGTGAAGGTCTGTATGTTTATCTCAAACATCTGTACAATTGTAAGGTATGTATATTAATATACTCACCCTGTTTGTACTTGAGAATGAGGTCCCAAATGGCTCTGCGTGCGTAGGGATCGACCCCGGCCGTGGGCTCGTCCAGGATGACGGCGCGCGATCCCCCCACGAAGGCAATGGCCACTGACAGCTTCCTCTTCATCCCCCCCGACAGCGTCTGCACCAGGGAGTGGCGCTTGTTTGACAGCTCAAGGTCCTCTATCATCCTGAGAGAGAAGAGAGAGCAAAAGGGGAGAAGAAAGGAGGGGGAGAGGGGGAGAAAGAGAGAGAGGTGTGGTGTTAATTCAGGGAACATAACAACACAACCACTGAGTCTGCAGTCTGCACTTCACACCAAGTACCACAGCGCCCTCAACTGTTCAGATACAGTACGCAGCAGAGACATTTAGCCAGTGGTGCCCAAACACAGTCCTGTAAAGCCCCTATCCAGTAAGTTTTGTCAGTCACCCTAAGTTGCAAATTTCAAAAAACTGGGAACACATGTAAGTTATAGATCAATTAAACAAAAAACATGTTCAATTAAGGGGTCGCTGGTCATTGAGGGCTGAAAAAGTTAGTTAATTTCCTTTATATCAAACCTCTAACTTACAAATTACCTACTTAATTGATGACAATTAAATTGTTCCAGATGTTAAGTAATTGATGATTAAAGGTTACCTATAAAACCTGTTGGATAGGGGCTCTCAAGGACTGTGTTTGGGTAGCACTGCATTAACCTTTCTCTGTCTCTCCATCCATCTCTTCTGCTCTCTCCTCCTCTCTGTGTCTGTCTCTGTCTCTCTCTCTCTCTCTCTCTCACTGGGATAGGGCCAGGGTTAGGGTTAGGATCTCCCTGCATCTCTGTGTCTTTCCCTCTCCCTGTGTGCCCCTGTGTGTTAGGGGCTGGGGGTTGGCGTGTCTACATACTTGTCCATCTCCTTGCGGATGTCGTCCTCGGCCATACCCTTGAGCCGTGAGTAGAGCCACAGGTGCTCCTCCACGCTGAGCCGGTCGAACAGCACGTTGTGCTGCGGGCACATGCCCAGGTTTTGCCGGATCTGGTCCATCTCGGTGCGGATGTCGTGGCCGTAGATTGTGGCGGAGCCCGAGGTGGGTGGGAACAGACCTGTCAGGATGGACCTGCAGGGAACGGAGGGGAAGGGAGGGAGAGCAGGAACAGTTGAGATCAATTGAGTTGAGTCATTTAAAGACACACAGTCAGGCCAAAATCTCAACACACACTGACAGGATAATGGATACTGAGAGACAGACAGACTCAGACAGGGACACAGAGAGACTCAGACAGTGACACAGAATGTGAGAGATGCAAAGTGACACAGACATGGACAAACATGGACACACAGACACTCACATGGTAGTAGTCTTGCCGGCACCGTTGTGGCCCAGGAAGGAGATGACCTGGCCCTCATGCAGGTTGAGGCTCAGCTTGTTGAGCGCCAGCTTGCTGCCGGTCTTGTACACCTTGGTGAGCTTGTCGATGCACACCACGAGGGGCAGGTGGCTGGGCTCCTCCTCAATGCCACGCGTCTCCTCTGAGTGGAGGGGAGGAGGGTCACCATCTAACACTGTATACACTGCACTACAAACACACTCTGACAATGCACACACACATACACACACACTGACACACTGCACTACACATTGACACTGCACTACAAACACACTCTGACACTGCACACACACATACACACTGACTGACACACTGCACTACACTACACACTCTCTTCCTCTCCCACTCTCTCACCTGTTCGGCGGTGCTCCATAGCACAGGCCTGGTCCTCCTCCATCACACTGAGCCTAGCCCCGCCCCCCCAGGGCCACTCCCATGCCTCCGTCCGCCCGCTGCCCAGCCAATAGGATCGCTGCAGTGGGAAATACCAGGGCCGGGGCAGCCCATACATCCCTGAGAAAGAGAGAGGGAGAGAGAAGGAGTAACGAGGGGTGTAGAGGGAGAGAGGAGACAGAGAGAGAGACTCAATGCAATTCAATGTTGCTATTGAAAAGTACTCAATTGCTCTCAACATAATCTCTCCCTCCCCCCTCCACCTTCCCTCTGCCTCCCTTTCTCCTCCTCCTCCCTCTCCCACCTCTCCCACTCTCCTCCACCTCTCCTCTCCCTCTCCCCCTCCCCCTCTCTCACCTGGGTGCACAGCCTCGATGTACCACGTGAGCACTCCGTACACACATGCGTCAATGGACAGCATCAGCATGGAGAGCAGCAGGTTGAAGTCATCACCCTCTACTGGTGACTGGTTGATAGTGCGCCATTGGATGCCCACCCCGGCAACCTCGTATAGTGCGAAGTACTTGGAGCCCAGACCAAACGCTGTGGTGGACATCAGCGACTGGAGAGGCAGAGAGAGACAGTTATTCAGACACAGGTGGGTCAGTCAGTCAGCCAGTGTGTGTCTGTCAGCCAGTATATCATTGAGGGTGTCAGTGGTTAGTCTGTCTGTCTGTCTGTCTGCGAGCTCGTACCGCAATGCACTTCTCGAAGGCCGTGATCTTGTCGTGGGCGACCTCCTCCCTGATTGCCACGTACATGTAGGGTACGTAACTCAGGAAGTAGATGATCCCACCGCACGCAGACGCCACCTTCGCCTTCGAGTACATCACCGAAACCAGGAAACTGCGGGAGGGACATAGAGCGGGGAGACTGGTCAGTAAAGAGCGACACAGAATGACACATGCCTGCCACACACTGAGAGGGGCAGACTGATTACTCTGCCTCCTTGACTATTTTATGTAAAATGTCTGTAAATACATATCATTTCTGTATTTATTGTTCCTATCGCCCTGTTCTTGAGCACTGGGCCTGTCTGTCAATCCTGTGACAACACTGATGTCACTTAGCCATGCCAATAAAGCTTTTCTGAGTTTGAATTGAACTGGGTTGTGAGGTGTATCAGCAGGGGGCAGTGTTGCATACCAGAACATGATCGTGGCGATGGCGTAAATGGTGAGGAAGAGCCAGATGATGAAGGGGTCGCTATGCAGCAGCACCTTGCCGTACTTCAGGATGGCAGTCAGCGCGGTAACTGAGATGGACAGCTGGACAAAGCCTGTGATGAACCAGGCCACCCAGTGGACAGCATTGTTCAACCCCATCATCTTCATCACCTGAGAGACAGAGAGAGAAAGAGAGAGAGAGAGAGAGGGAGTCAGTCAAACAGAAATGGAAACAACCTGACTGACACAGACTCACAGAGAGGCATAGAGACGAACAGGTATATACAGAGAGGGACGGAGAGACTGACGGACAGACCTCTTTGAGACGATGCTCCTTCTCAGCCACAATGTGCTGGATCATCATGGCCACAGAGTAGACCCACGAGATCACCATACAGAGAGGCATCATGTGCTCGATCACAAACAGGAAACTGGGAGAGAAGGAGAGAGACCATGGCAATAACTTGATCAGACAGACAGACAGACAGGGACAGTGGGAGAGGAAAGACTAAGAGGCAGACAGGCTTGTTACATGTGTAGCAGCGGTAAGTGACAGAGAGAAGGTCAGACAAACACACAGACAGAAGGAAAGACAGGCACAGAGAGAAGGACAGAAACATAGACTCACTCATCGCGGGTGTAGCAGGGGTAGGGGAACATCTGGACGTAGTTTCCCGGCTCCAGGACGTCGTGTCCCGCGAAGGTGTTGATGATGGCACGCTCCATCATGTCTGAGCAGACACACACATCGTCAGCACACGCAACACACGTTACACACTATACACACGCCCTCAGCACATACTACACAGTACATACATGCTAAACGGGGAACTTGCTGCACACACAAACACCAACGCTGTACATCACACTAACACTCAAACACCAGCACACACTGCGCTGGACTACACATCATGCATTATGAGCCGTGTTAAAAACAGGATGTTAAAAACAGTTCTAATCAGTGTGTCACAGGGTCGGCGCCAGTACCCTGGATCCAGACGAAGCCATAAAGGAAGTAGAAGTGACCGCCAGTGTTGGGCCCGGGTCGCCAGTAGGCCCGGCGGATCTCGTTGGTCTTCTCTGTGAAGCTGGAGTTCTGACGGATCTTGTAGAGGACATGGGGGGGCAGAGAGCCGTCCTTATTGGTCTGGAATATTACACCTCGGGGGGGAGAGGGAAAGAGGGAGAGCGAACAAAAGATAATTAACTCCAACCCTCACCAAAATGTGTGTGTGTGTGTATGTGTGGGTGAGCGTGAGTGGGTGTATGTGTGACTCACTAGCAAATACGGTGACGTTGTCATGATAGGCCTGGTTCAGGGTGTAGTTGACGATGCTTTCCTCATCAGGGAAACCCTTGAAGATATCCACACTGACCTAGACACACGGAGCAGGAGAGAGAGAAATGTAACCCTAAAATGCTCACTTAATTATAATGCAAAATGTTGCTAAATCTCTGCAAATGTATGCAGGGTACCTTGGACATGAAGCTGGTCCAGCCACAGGCCGCATTGTCGATGGTATCCAGCTGCTCCAACAGGGTCTGCGCGTCGGGCAGTGTGAAGTTCCCGGCCACCAGGCTGCGCACAAACTCGCTGTCCGACGCCTGCAGCAGCTCGGGGTGCCTGCGGAGGTCAGAGGTGAACTGCGGGGGGACACGGGGGGGGGGATCAGATTCCGTCTCACACCTCCCCAGCCCAGTCCAGCACAACCATCCCTAACCCACCTCAGAATAGCAGTCACTAACCCACCCAGTATACCCCAGTATACCCCACTGACCTGCTGCAGCCAGGCCATGCGGCTGTGCAGCTGCCCCTCCTCCAGGAAGGTGCGTAACGCAGCGGAGGTGTTGAGCCACACACGGGCGTAGTGCGTCACGTTGCCCACAAACGCAAATGTCTCGTTGGCCTGTGGGGTAGAGCAATGTGGGGGTCACACAGATATTGGCTGAGGTGTGGGGGGATTCTGTATTATACATTTAAATATGCATGTGTCACTGTGTAGTGGCTGTGCAGTGGTGTGGCAGGGAACTGCACGTGTTCCGCAAGGTACTTGCCTTCTGGATGACCTTGTCAACCTGTGACCCCACAGGGGAGTAGAGGATCTTGGGATTGGTAGTCATGAGGTGCACCAGCAGCCCCAGGTTGCGCTGCTCCTTGCTGGTGAATCCCAGGGAGCTCATGTTGCCCTGCTTCAGAGCCTCTGGCTCAATGATCCTGACAAGCACACACACACAGTGACACTGTAGCGTGTGCAGACACACATATACACACACAAATACAGTGACACAATAACACACACACACACACACATATACAATGACACAGTGGCACACACAATGACACACACACAGGTTCCTTCACCCCCTCACCTGTTGTTCCCACACAGTATAGGCTGCAGGCCGGCCCACAGCTGCACGAAGGCCGAGAACTGGGAGTGGGGGTTCTCGCTGGCCCCTGCCCCTGCCTTCTCTCCGCCCCCACTGGCCTCCTCTCCGGGGCTCTCTGTGGCATTGGACCATGGCATGGAGGTGGTGGCATTGGCCCCCCATGCACTAGTTCCATTGGTGGGGGCGGAGGGCTGACGGCCAGAGCAGGCTCCCTTGGGCAGCAGCTTGGCCAGGGCTGAAAGCAGGTCCACGTCTCTCAGGATACGCTCCACCTCCGCCAGATCTTGCAGCAGGGCACCCAGGTGAGACTCCCCACCTGAGCTGTTCAGCTGCTCCAGCTTCAACTGAGAGAGGAGAGAGAGAAATCATTATAATAAGGACCCAATCTAGAGGTCTTAACAGTCCCAAAAACGTCTGAACCCAAAGAGACCTGGAAATGCGCTATCCAGAACAGAAAGTTTGGACCCGGACCCGTGCAGAACCGAGAAGTGCCGTAAATGTACTACCCAGAACCGACTCGGACCCGTTTATTATTTGAAATCTGGACCCGGACCCGGCCCGGGACACACAGTCCCGATTGAACTTGATCGGCACAGATTCCACAGCTAATTGCTATAAAACAAATTCATTTACAAGCTGTGACAATAAAACTTTGTGTCTTACCTAATGTAACATTAGTAGCCTTCTCTCCTGTACCTGGCCGTGACGCATCCATCCTCCTTGCCAAGAAAGTTGGTAAAATAACATCCATGTTGTTCCTCTCTTGCTGTAATCCACTCATTATTTCAGCTTAAAAGCCCACTTGCTGTCATGGTGGCGGATGACAAACGCGACTTTGCAGCTTTGCAGTTTTTTTGTATCTCGCATAATACGACAACTTCTCGTTCAGTGCCACGGCCACTGACGTTAGCATTACTAATCTGCTGTCATCCGTGCTCTCTGAGACGTGTCTGCCATAGAATTTAGATTTACAAAGCAAACGAACTCCAACCACGATATCTCAAAAATCGTGCCGACGCCAATAATGCACTTCGGTTTACATCATCTGTCAAACACCGATATGGCGGAACAAGTCCCGCCTTCTAAATAAAAGAGCCTTGGTAAAGTCATCACGTCACTCGGGTATTACACACAATGTTAAACAGACCTGGGACCCGAGGTACAAGAATGGGACCCGGCCCGGACCTGGCTGACCGTTTTAAATATGGACCCGAACCCGTACGGGTCCCGGGTCCTCGGGTTCGGGTGGACCCGTGAAGACCTCTAACCCAAACTACACACATACACGTCCAGGGTCAGTCAGTCAGTCAGTCAGTCAGTACCTTATCAATCACAGTCTGAGTGTTGATCTGCTCTTTTAGCTCCTGGCTCATCTCCCCGAAGCGCTGGGCCCTCTGCCCTGCTCCCCCGCCACACACTGCGCTGCGATAGGCCTGCAGCAGTGTCTGTTGTCTGTCAGGGACCAAAAGGATCTTGCGCAGCTCACTGTCCCCACCCTCCCCACAGGTTAGCAGCTCCAGCATGCCCCCGGTCAGCAGAATGTTCTGGAAACAACAACATGGGGCACTGCAGAGTTACACAACCAGAACACAACCACAAAGCTGCTACACACTTACACTCCCGCAACACAACCACACAATCATTACACAACCGCTACACACACACACCGCACCCCTGGCTGACCTGTATCTCGCGGAAGCCTTGCAGGTCGTAGGTCGCGGCACCCCCCCCCAGCACCGCCACCCCCAATGCCTGGGAGAGCAGCCTCAGCAGGGCCTGCCGATGGGGCCCCCCGGCGGGGTCCTTCAGAGCCCTGTGCAGCAGCCCCCCCTCCAGACTGCGCCAGCCCCCTAGCAGCTGCTCCTGAGGGAGAGAGTTGGGGGGGGGGGGGTTAACCGAGTCCAGTCTGACATATATAATAAGCGATTTGTCTCTGGAGTGTGAATACTGGGTAATTGCTACTGATGTTTGTGTGCATAATGGTTGGAAGTGAAAGGTTTTAAGCATGGTAGGCGTGTAGGTCAGCATCAAATCAACAGGTTATCTGCCCACCCACCTCCAACACTGACATCACTTACATCACCTAAACAAGAATCCGAAACCCTGTGCTGAGCTGTGATGGTGCAGTACAGAGAGGAGAGACTTGTCTCATTTTAAACTCAAACACCAGCCTGAACCACAACCACAGCCCTCACCTCAATGTCCATCTAGGCCCCATACAGAGCTAACCCCCGATCAAGTGAACCCAGTGCAAACGCAGCCCCAGCCCCAAGGAGAGCCTGACTTCACTGGGACTCTTGCCCTAACCCAGCCCGGATCAGAACGCAACTCTAATGTGATCAAAAAAATGTAATTTGAATAAATAATATAGTTAAATTTGTCAAAATAATGCTCTCTAAACAACCCAAGTGTACTTGTCTCCCTAATTAAAGCTTAGCTTGGGCAAAATAACTTGTTAGTTCACAAGTGGGGCAGTAACAGGGAATATCTGGGGGCAGCAGGTTCACTCTCCGAGGACAGCAGGATAATTGTCGGAGCGGGCAGTGGGGCAGGTGTGTTGGTACCTGAAATTGCTGAACTTTCTCTCCGGGGCTGTAGCCCTCCCAGGTCCCCCTGTCCACCCCCCCACTGCCAGGGTACGAGCCGAAGATCAGGTTATACACCTGCAGGGAGAGAGAGAGACAGAGAGAGAGAGAGAGAGAGAGAGGACTGATAGCCTTGCAGGTAAAGACTTTTATTATCTCATATTTGTTTAATATTTATATATATGAGAGAGAGGATGAGAGGTAGGGAGGGAGAGAGAGTCTCTAACCTCTCTGAGGTTGATGGGGGAAGAGAGCAGCAGGCCGGCCGTGTCGTTGGACAGGGAGAGATTCCGCTGCAGGAATTGCTGGAACCCGGCCTGGTCCCTCAGCACACTGCCCACTGTGAACCCTGAGAGAGAGAGGGAGAAAGAGATATTTGTGTGTATCCCTGTTTGACTCTCTCTCTCCCTCCTTATTGTATATTGTATGTACTGCACTTTGTAACACTAGTGAAAACGGTAAGTCATCCTGGGTCAGACCATCTGTTAGGACATAAACAATCCTTCCCCAGAGATGGCTGCCATGGGGTGTTTCTGCTGAGGGGACCGATTCTCTCTCTCTCTCTGGCAGGTGCGTGTACCTGGCAGGTGCTCTGTGCCCTGACTGCACAGTTTCCAACAGCCTTTCTGCAGAGTTGGCACTTTGCTGTAACGCTGACGCACACACATATGCAGATAAGTAAATAAATATAAATGTAACCAAGCAAGCAAATCAATCAATACATAAATAAATAAATACATTTAAACCCATTCTGCATTCTGCCCTGTGTACCTCGGCTGGTGTTGAAGCCTGTCTCCAGGCCGCTGGGCACTGCGCTCAGGGTCTCCAGGCGGTGGCGCAGTGACTCCAGCTCCTCCTCCAGCCCAGGCCGGTCAGGGTCGAACAGGTGGTTCTGCTCCACCACCTCACTGATCCGCTCCAGCAACTGGGTCACCCTGTGAGAGAGAGAGAGAGAGAGAGAGGTAGAGAGCGCGGGTGATGGAGAGAGAGCGAGAGGGGGAGAGGGTGATAGAATGGGCCAAATAGGGAGGGCCAGGGCAGGCCAGAGGGGCAGAAAGGATGAGGCCAGACTCACGTGGAGTTCTTGTACTGCAGAAACCCAAACTCATCCCTCTGGCCATCCGGACACAGAGACTGCATGATGGGAATTATCCCAGCTGACGTCAACGGGGCTGCGGAGTAAAATGCTGGAGAGAGACAGGGAGAGAGTGGGGGAGAGAAAGAAGAGAAGGAGAAGGAGAGGGAGAGGGAGAGGTAAAGATCAAGGGACAGGGAGCAAAAGAGAGAGAGAAGAGAGGCAGAGGGAGGGAAAGAATGTAAAAGGGGGAGAGAGGAGAGACCCATCACAGGTCAGAGATCATTAACACTGAGTCAGAGGGGCAAGTGGGGTCACAGATGTTTTTCCTCCACATTTTCTGGGGGGAAACTAGAGTGGAAACCCGATGCCTGAGGCTCAGGGTGCAGTGGCTTTGGAATATATAGCACCTTTCAGCAGCAACAATAACAGCTGTACTAGGGATATACATAATGTATGTGGAATGTGAACAACCAAGGACATTTTGTGACATGATTGTACTGCTCTGCCACTCTTGTGCTCTCAGTATAGTGGAGATACAGAAACTGCCAATTCCAAAATTGTGAGGAGCATAGATACACTTCATATGTGATTCCAATTTGAAAATAAACAAATATTTTATATTATAATGATACCAATACTATTATTATTATGAACAATTATGAAAGAGTAGTATGGGTTTCTGTGTATATAATTGTATATTGGAAAGTGGACATCTGTTTGACCCCAGAACCTGAAGGTAATCAGAAGCAAGAGGCATTAGATAATTAGAGCGAGAATCCGGTTAAATGGTTATCAATACTTAGTGATCAGTAGTCATTCGGTGATTGATCAGCAAGAAGAGTCAGTCTGTGAAAGGAGCAGCACGGGGGGGCAGACACACACTCACACCAGTAACACACATCCACACTTATGTTGTATACTCACAAAATTACTCACACACAGAGGGACAGACAAACACACACAGAGACACTCAGGGACAGACAGACATGTCAGAAAATTAGCACAGTGAAAGGAAATCAATTGGGAAGACAATCAAATGAATTAATAATAAAATGTTATACTCATAATAACAATACTAATGTAGTAAAATCCAAGAGACTTACAGACTGGAAGGCATGCAGTAGACAAGCATCAAACAGAGAGAGAGCAGGAAAAAATGAAAAAGAAAAACATAGGAGAAAAAAGTGAAGTGGTTTTGTTTATTTTTATGATCGTCAAAAGAAAGGGAATAAAAAAGGAGAACAAGAACAAATGACAAAAAAAGAACAAACAAACATGAATAAGCCAACAGGCAACTAACATTGAATAAATATAAAATAAAATAACACTTAAAAAAAAAAAAAAAAGAAACACACAATAAATCTGATAAGCCAGACACTGGACACTCCTGGCCCTGTGGGCTCTGCTCCAGTAAACAGGGGTGACTGAAGGCTGGTACAGGATGGCCGGGACTACTCCAATTAACCAAATGAACTAACTGACAGCTTAATCAGCTGTTGCAATTACCCTCTCCTCCAGGTCTGTTGCGCCAGGCTACAGTATTCGTGATGTTTCACCCCCATCTTCCGTTTGAAAACTGTCCCTCCAGTTTCAGGGCTGCTGCATTGAGGCCGGCACAGTACAATACCATACCATACAATACAATTATACTATACAATAATATACAAAATTAAACTACACTATACAATATTATACTATACTTTACAATTTTATACTATACAATACTTGGGAAGGGAAAAGCTGCTGTCTCCTTCTCCCTCCCACACCCACTCCTGACTTCCTTCCTTCAATATTTCTTCCACCTTATTCAGCCCCCCCTTTCTCCCTCCTCCCTCCCTCTTTCACTCCCTCTCTCTCACCTTCCTTCACAGGGATAGTGGGTTTCTTCTGCCTTAGTCCCAAAAGGATGAAGAACAGGACCAGGGGGATAAAGATCTCGAAGGCCAGCACCCACTGTGGACAGAGACAGATAGACACACTTTCAATATCCACTGCGAACAGACAGAAACACTGTCCATACCCACCGTGGACAGACAGACAGGCAGACAGACGAGTGGGAGAACACAGTGCCTTCTCAACAGACAGACAGACAGGCCAAACTACGAACTTCTCCCAACACAGGGCGCAATTGTGTGGCCCCTGGGGAGCAGGACAAAAGAGGCACTGTGCTCTGGAGAGGCGTGAGCGGGGGTTGGGTCCACGTTCCTGCGCCTACGGGAACACAACACCCCAGAGCCATCAGGGCCCGGCTCGGTCACACCGGCAGCCCATTGTTCCCACTGCCAGCCTGGGCCTATTGCACTGGGGGGAGGGGAGGCTCAGTGGTGGAAATACATGAGCAATATTCACTCACACACACACCTGTACGAACATGCGCACACGCTCACACACGCACACACACACGCACAAACACTCTCTCTGAACTACAAAGCTCTGTGCACTCACTGCATTAAGAGATTTACTCTTAAGGGGTTTGAGGGTGAGGGAGGGAGGAGGTAAAGGAAATGGAGAAGAAAGATGAGGAAGAACAGAAGGAGAATGAGGAGGAAAAGCTAGAAGAAGGAGAAGGTGAAACAGAAGGAGAGCCACACTGCCCCCAGACCCTCACAGCGCTTCACTGGCATGACTTACATCAGTGTTGCCAAAGCACTGAAAGACAAGGGCCAGTGCTCAGTATCAGAGCACGCACTATACAAAATACAAATCGATTAATTTATTGATTGAATTGTGGAACAATAAATTCAGTGGATATACATTAGAAATGTCACAGATATTCACATTTGTATATACAAAAATGATATGCAGGTCTTAATGTTATATATGTAATGTTTTAGATGTTGTATACATAGTGTACTTTCTCTCTCAAGGCATTGTGATAAGACATATCTGTCCTGAAATGACACACTGTGCAGCTGTTTTTTTGCTGTGCCAACAGGAAGGATGCCGTCACTGTTTAAACACCAGCATCACTGTGTTGTGCAACAAGAGTTTCTCTCCCTCTCTCCCTCCCTCCTGAGAAAATTTGTTCTGAACCCACATTGCTGTAATAAGGAAATTATTATTTCAAGGTGGTAGCATTAAACAAACAGGGTTATCTGTGAGGAGCGAGGAGAGTGCAGCATACACAGTGCACTGGGGGGGTTAAGAGCATACTGAGTCCGGTGAGACCGTCCAGCTGTTTCCTGCCTGTCTTCCTTCATCTCAATCTTAAAGTTTATACAGATACAGCAGCAGTACAGTTACACCCTGGCAGGCTGTCCCTACAGACACAGCGTTATTAATAAACAACAAGAGAAAATAAACACATTTAAGTGCTCCTTGGTGAAAGAGAGGGAAGGATGGGCTCCAAACAGCACAGAGGAATTTAGTAAAGCAACTAGTTCAACCACAATAACTTAATTAATTAACTTACTTAACTAAACACACAGTACAAACCAAATGTGACAGGATTAAATCTGGCAGTTGCACACATCAACAACATTTTTAATCAGGCTGCTGTAATGGCAAAACTAAAACCAAGAGCCACCAATTCAAAATGGAACAATTAGGAGAACATTTTTTGCAGACCTCTATACAAGCATCTAACAAACTCAAGGTCAAAAACAAATTAATAAAAAAACTCTTAGAACAATCAATTAAAGACTACCAAAACACAACTGACTTTCCAATTTCTCTGCAAGAGCTAACTGGCAAACTCCAGGCACTCAAACCCAAGTAGGCTTGTGAACCTGATAGCATCAGCCCAGAAATGCTCAAACACAGCAGCCCAGAGCTGCAGGAGGCTGTGCTTAAATTATTCAACCTGGTGCTGCGTTCTGGCTGCTTCCCTGACAACTGGAACCAGAGGCTGATATCCCCAATATACAAGAGTGGAGACAATTTCGACCCCTACAACTACTGGGGCATTTGTGAGAGCAGTAACCTGGGCAAGGTGTCCTGCAGTATCCTCAACACATTGATACTGGCCTTCCTTACTGAGCAGTGTCCTGAGTAAGAGTCAGATTGGCGTCCTACCAAAACACTGCACCTCTGACTATATTTACACCCTACACACCCTAGTAGACAACCATGTCCACTAAAAAAAGGGAAAATATTTGCCTGCTTCACTGTCTTAAAAAAAGCTTTTGATTCCATTTGGCATGAAGAACTATATTATATATAGATTTCTTCAAAGTGGTGTAGGGGGTAAAGTTTATGATGTAATAAAATCAAGAGTTCTTCACTCAGTTGCATGGGGTGAGATAGGGCTGCAGTCTGAGCCCAACACAGTTCAACATCTATATCGATGGATTGGCCACAGTGTTGGAGTGTTCTGCAGCCGCTGGCCTCACCCTATACAATGAAGAGAACAAGTTCAGATGACCTGGTGCTGCTTCCTCCTACAGAACAGGGGCTTCAGCAGCAGCTGGCACTGCTGGAGCAGTACTGCCAGACCTGGGCCCTGGCAGTGAACTGAAAAAAATACAAATAACGATCTTCCAAAAAAGCCCAGATGTCAGGAGAGCAGATACCGCTTCACTCTAGAAACACCACCCTGGAACACACCCTGAGCTACGATTACCTCAGACTGAAGATCAGTGCGTCTGGGAGCTTTGTCCTGTCAGTGAAAGCACTAAAAGAGAAAGCCTGCAGAGCTTTCTATGCCATCAAAAGAAAACTATATAAAACAAACATTAGAATCTAGACAAGATCTTATACAGTGTTGTTCAGCCCATTGCTCTGTGTGGCAGGGAGGTGTAGTGATATATATATATATATGTTAATTGCTTTGGTAACACTGCAGACATGTTTGTCATGCCAGTAAAGCACCCTTGAATTTGAATTTGAGAGAGAGAGAGGGAGAGAGAGGCAGAGAGAAAGAGGAAGGGTGAGAATTTCAACAAAAAAAGGAGGTGTTCACAGCAGGCGAGAGAGTAGAGGACAGGGAGGGAGAATGATCAAGAGAAAGAAAAGGGAAGGGAGGGAGAGACAACATTGACAAACACACACTCACACAGACACAGAGACACTGATCCACTGACTTATACACAAACACATCCTCGCCACATTCAAATCCTGGCACTGGACACTGCGAGCCTGACACCAATATTTTGCATATATTTGCATGCGCAGGAATATGAAGTTCATTGTGATCTCTGATGTTATTTATTGATGAATAAAGTCTCTATCAGAAGCCCCCTTCACCCAGAGTGACTTACAGCTGTCACAAAATCTGCCTTGCTCCCTCCCTCTCACTCTCCCTCAGTCAGTCTCTACATTTCACATTGTTCCTTGTTCCATCATTCATAGAATCCTTCCCTCCCTCTCTCGCTCTTCTTTAGCATCTCATTAACACAGCTTTTCTCACGTCATGCTCTCATGTATATTTCATCCCATCTTCCTCCTGTGCAGCTGTTCCTCAGAGAGCTCAATTATTTAACAGACCTGTCTGAGCCACACTGCTATAGAACAGGTGCTGGAGTGGGCATAGTCGGTACAGGGGTGGAGTGGGGTAGGGTGCATAGAGTGGGTACAGGGGCTGGAGTGGGGAGAGTTCCTGGGGGGTCTGTGAATGCAGACTCTTGTTCCAGCAGACAGCACGGATTCATACACAGGAGCAGCCACACTGGACTCTCTTTACCCCCTGCAAGGCACCCTGGATAAAAGTTAGTTTAATTAAAGAATGAATTAAACAACATGTTGTTTTTGTGGTTGTCATTTTTTAAAGTCCTTGCAATGGCTTTTACCAGTCTGACTGCCCTCCCCTAGGCTGCACTCTCTCTCTCTCTCTCTCTCTCTCTCTGCCAGTCTCCATAGATACAGGCTGCTTGTCTCAGGCCCTGCACACACTGGCACAGCCTGCCACAGACCAGCCAATCGCGCTGTCTGCCAGAACTAGGTCACTCCACCTGGCAGTGTGCAGCACTGGGCACCATTACACAGCAGGCCTGGCCAGCACTGCGCTGCACACTACTGCAGAGCACACTACAGTACACTGCAGTATAGAAAAGCACACTTCAATACACATACAGTAAAGTACCACACACACACAGGGAGGCCTCATAATTTAAGGTGAACTTTGCTCTCTTTTCCAAAATAGACAAAGTGCTTTTGGGCTCCCTCCGGGTAAGGGGTCAGGGGCTGGGGTCATTTTTATTTTATTTTTTATTTTCTCTCAAATCTGCTTGAAAGTAAAGGATTTAAATGGCAATGCAATGCGAGTGTGAGTCCCAGCCCATGACCCCCCTGCTCTGAGCTTCCTGCTGTTTACTCTGATTGCTGCCGCAGAGCTTCATAAATCTCGAGCTGCCCTGTATGCAGGAGGACAATGTACATGTGTAATAATAATTTATATATTGACACTGTGGAAGGGCCTGCTGATAGTGTCCTGTGTGGGTTTCTATGTAGGCTACACTATATATGAATACTTGAGAGGTACTCCGCAAACACACTGAACCTATGGCCAAACATTGCAAAACACCACATATTTGTTTCATTTTCATACAGTAATTATGTACTGTACCATACAAAACAACCTGTGCCCCCTGTCTAAACTAAAGTGGGATATGCTGCACTTGCTGATTTTCTTGCTTTTCTTACTTTTCAAGCAATGCGCACAGTAAACTCCAAGACCAGGACACCAGGGAGGGCACAGACAGCGTGGCCTATTCAAATCATGGGCGAGCGGTCTGCAACACAAATTGCTAATTGCACTTTTATACTACTGTACAGGTATACGACTGTGATTCTGCAATAATATTGAAATGGAAGGAACAGTTCTGGATACTGGAAGTGTTGGGAAAACTGAGTTTGTAACTGCAGTTATATCTGATAATGCACAGTGTAACAGTCAAAACTACCTGCAATAATATGAATGTATTTTAAATTGTTGTCTCTCTCTCTTGTTATTTTGGTCAATGTTGCCACTTGTAAAAAAGGTTTCTTCTGAGCTCCGGTCATTGGTGCAAAGTTTCAACTGTGTTAGAAGCAAATTGTAATTTATATGCAGACATGTCCTTACCACACATTGTAACTATCCCATACAACACGTGCTGCCTTTTGCTCATTTGTCTCGTACTTACATGTTCAAGGAGATATGATTTAAAAACGGCTACTTGTGTGGGTGATTTCTGCTGTGTGATCAGTTCAGCTGCAGCTGCAATTCTCTTTCACAGTTGACATGGGAATCAGCATGAAAACAGTTGTGTCCACCGAATGTCCCATATAAGGGAGGCCCCGATGTTCTTCAATTTAATTAACAAGACAGGTCCTGCCCCTTGTCTGGTGTATCACAGGGAAGGAAGACCCAGCTGGGTGTACCACACACACACAGAGTTGCCCAATGCTGGTAGTGGCACTGCTGTTATTGTTACATAATGAATTATTATTATTGATTGCAATTACTATAAAAAAAAAAACATTATGGACCTGATTTTACAAAAGTGGTAATTATGTTTGCTCTGGAGTAAGTTTGCACAGTTTTGTAGTTTTACAATTCATATAGTTTAAGGGGTCCTTGTTGAATGATCAGTGTGTCACGGTAACTCCACACAACCACCTCCTCAGTCTTGTAATTCACAGGGACGAGGGGTGTTGGATTTCTGCCTACAGGCCCTGCAGAAGAGGAGGGGGTTAATGGAGGTGACCAGCCTATACAAAACCAGCACACTTTAGTAAAACATACACATCAGGTCACTGTAAAGTGGAGTATTCTATCCCCCCTGTATATATATATACACACACACAACGATCAGCCATAACATTATGACCACCTGCCTAATATTGTGTAGGTTCCACTTTTGCCACCAAAACAGCCCTGACCCGTCGAGGCATGGACTCCACTAGACCTCTGAAGGTGTGCTGTGGTATCTGGCACCAAGACGTTAGCAGCAGATCCTTTAAGTCCTGTAAGCTGCGAGGTGGGGCCTCCATGGATCGGACTTGTTTGTCCAGCACATCCCACAGATGCTCGATTGGATTGAGATCTGGGGAATTTGGAGGCCAAGTCAGACCAGACCACCTTCTTCCATTGCTGCATGGTCCAGTTCTGATGCTCACGTACCCATTGTAGGCACTTTCGGCAGTGGACAGGGGGTCAACATGTGCACCCTGACTGGTCTGCGGCTACGCAGCCCCATACACAACAAACTGCGATGCACTGTGTGTTCTAACACCTTTCTATCAGAACCAGCATTAACTGTTGTATTGGACCACACAGGCCAGCCTTCGCTCCCCACGTGCATCAATGAGCCTTGGCCGCCCACGACCCTGTCGCCAGTTCACCGCTTTTCCTTCCTTGGACCACTTTTGATAGGTACTGACCACTGCAGAACAGGAACACCCCACAAGAGCTGCAGTTTTGGAGATGCTCCGACCCGGTCGTCTAGTCATCACAATTTGGCCCTTGTCAAAGTCGCTCAGATGCTTAAGATTATCAGTGTTACCTGTCAGTGGTCATAATGTTATGGCTGATCGGTGTACACTCACCTAAAGGATTATTAGGAACACCATACTAATACTGTGTTTGACCCCCTTTCGCCTTCAGAACTGCCTTAATTCTACGTGGCATTGATTCAACAAGGTGCTGAAAGCATTCTTTAGAAATGTTGGCCCATATTGATAGGATAGCATCTTGCAGTTGATGGAGATTTGTGGGATGCACATCCAGGGCACGAAGCTCCCGTTCCACCACATCCCAAAGATGCTCTATTGGGTTGAGATCTGGTGACTGTGGGGGCCAGTTTAGTACAGTGAACTCATTGTCATGTTCAAGAAACCAATTTGAAATGATTCGACCTTTGTGACATGGTGCATTATCCTGCTGGAAGTAGCCATCAGAGGATGGGTACATGGTGGTCATAAAGGGATGGACATGGTCAGAAACAATGCTCAGGTAGGCCGTGGCATTTAAACGATGCCCAATTGGCACTAAGGGGCCTAAAGTGTGCCAAGAAAACATCCCCCACACCATTACACCACCACCACCAGCCTGCACAGTGGTAACAAGGCATGATGGATCCATGTTCTCATTCTGTTTACACCAAATTCTGACTCTACCATTTGAATGTCTCAACAGAAATCGAGACTCATCAGACCAGGCAACATTTTTCCAGTCTTCAACTGTCCAATTTTGGTGAGCTTGTGCAAATTGTAGCCTCTTTTTCCTATTTGTAGTGGAGATGAGTGGTACCCGGTGGGGTCTTCTGCTGTTGTAGCCCATCCGCCTCAAGGTTGTACGTGTTGTGGCTTCACAAATGCTTTGCTGCATACCTCGGTTGTAACGAGTGGTTATTTCAGTCAAAGTTGCTCTTCTATCAGCTTGAATCAGTCGGCCCATTCTCCTCTGACCTCTAGCATCAACAAGGCATTTTCGCCCACAGGACTGCCGCATACTGGATGTTTTTCCCTTTTCACACCTTTGTAAACACCCCTAAATGCATTGAAGCAACTGCCATGTGATTGGTTGGTTAGATAATTGCATTAATGAGAAATTGAACAGGTGTTCCTAATAATCCTTTAGGTGAGTGTATATAGCAGTGGTTCTCAAACCAATCCTGATGACCCTCCCGCCCTGCTGGTTTTCATTGCAACTGAGCTCTTAATTACTTAATTGAATCCTTAATTGAACTAAGAATGCAATATAAGTTTCAATTATGTAATTAAGAGCACGTTTGGAACAAAAACCAGCAGGGCAGGAGGGTCATCAGGACCAGTCTGGCAACCACTGGTGTGTATATATATTCACACACAAACATACATAAATATATTAACGGACATTATCACATGCAAGGTTTCTTTCTCTGTTGTCGTTTTTCTAAGCTGAAGTGACGCTGCGCGCACGACGTCAGCTACTGAAACGTGACGTAGGCTATTGCAACGTCACCTTCTCTACTGTTTGTGCTTTAATTAATCGCTGTCCTGTGCACCTGCAGCAGCCCCCCAGACACCGAGCACTGCCTGTTTCTCGGACACGGATTGTGAAAGTAAAACGTCTCCGCGAATACTAACACTGACACACGTGATAATGACAATACTGTTATTATTAACAAAAATATTGTTTTCTATCGATAGGTATAATTCGTTTTATTGTAATGACATAAACAGGGCACGCACTACCTGACACATATAAATGCTCACCACGTAAACACCGTTTCACATTCACAGGGTGTCCGACTGGTGCGTACCAACATCTAAACCGCAGGCCACCAAGGACAGAAATACACTAATGCATTTAAAAAGCCCGTGCTGTGGAGTTCAGACACAAAGACAGACAGAAGGGGCGCAGCAGCGGGAGAAGGCTGGGAGGGCAGCCGAGCTCGACACACCCCGGCTAGGGCGCCCACCGCTCTGCCACCCGGCGCCTCCGCTTCGAGAATCTAGGCCTCACTTAACACCGTAACAGGTCCCCCCCAAAAAACAAACACATAGATATAGACAGGCTGAAACAGTCAACAAATACAAATGTTTGCCCGAAGTTAAGGCCACTCACCGGTCCTCTCCGCTTCAGAGACACATTCTTCCACAGCAGGAGATGCAGCTGATGGAGAAACCCCATGTTTGTGCCCGTGTGTTTTGCTTGGGTTCCCGTCACTGTTGGCACCACAAATTCAGATGCAAAAAGCCATTTCCTCCATCATCGCTGCAGGATTTGGCTAATATTCAAGGTAGCCCGCCTGACATCGCTGTAATAATTTTAAATAAACGGTCGAATCGCGATCCGCAGATTCGCTCAATTCTCCGCCGCCGGTATAGACCCGCCGTTCGCTCAGACCACCGGCCGGGAATACGTCAGGCCGGTGTCCGTCTCTGTAAAGATAATACTATTGCAGATAATAATAGAAGAGATAGATGAAAATAAAAAGGCAACGACAAAAAACACAGGAAGAAAAACAAGACTGTGTGGGCTGTGCGACGCTTAAGTTGCACGCAGAATAGACCCCAGCCTAGAAAATACACCTTCATAAAAAATACATGCAAAACCCAAATATCGCATAGAGTGTCGTGGGCGGAGACTAGGCGATCACATTGCCGTTATTTTAACTGATGACTATTATTATTAATTATAATGATAGCAACAATTACAATAGTAATGGCAATACGAACAACACGAAATCAATGTGTTAGCTCTACATATTTAATAAACGGACAGTTCAGCCAACGCTGCGCAATTGTAACTCATTACCACTCAGGCACTGTCGCCGCCAATGCAGAAATAAAAATACTTCCCTGTCTCCGCAGCACAGCCAAACACACTGCTTATGTACGATGCATGAGGCATAGTGTACTCTCTCTGTGTCTCTCTGTCTCTGTCTGTCCAGGAGTCCACGGTCAGACTGGACTTGCTCCCGGTCTCTGCTGCTGGAAGTGGTGGAGCAGAGAGATGTGTCTGTACTGGTGCTGGTGCTCCAGCTCTACCTATTCCTGTGTCTGATAGATAACTAAGTTGTAATTTGTGTATCTCTCTCCAGCCACGCACACCGTCACTGTGTCTGTATCTGTGTGAATGTAAGAGTTAAGATGTGATGTGTATGTGGATAGGTGTGAGTATTGTGAATTTGGCAGCAGTGTGTAATCATAGTTAGGGCTGTGGACTCCTGAGTGGAAGGTTGTGGGTCCAATCTCAGGTGTGGGACACTGCAGTTAAAACGGTACTTTACCTAGATTGCTCCAGTAAAAACACAGCTGTATAAATGGGTAATGGGTAATGTATGCTAAAATAATTTGATATAGGATAAGGGCATCTGTGTAGAAATATAATAATAAAGTCTGTGTGTGTTTTTGCACACACAAAAAAATAATCCTGGGGAAAGTGTACCGTAGGAGGGTGTATTGATGTATATCAATGCATGCTTAAAGAATGAAACAGCATGTTTCCTTCAATATTTATAGAAAATAGTAAGATACTAATGTGGTCCAGCAGGGGTCAGCATCACTCTGTTTTACCGATTGTTCTTGCTCATCTTCCTCATTCCTGACTCTTCAAAGCACAGGTCAGGCAGCAGCATCACAGTCCTACACTGCAGTCTGCCTGTAACTCTCAGCATAGCCTTACCCTGATCCTAGATCTCCATCTGGGGGCATCCAATAAAATACATAGTCCTGCTGTTGTACCCTTAAGCAAGGTACTTTACCTAGATTGCTCCAGTAAATGCCCAGCTGTATAAATGGGTACAAATGTATAAAGAAATAATGTCATACGTTGTAACAATTGTAAGTCACCCTGGGTAAGGGTGTCTGCTAAGAAATTGGATAATAATAACAGGTAGAATTTAGACTTAATCCTCCTTTTCAGCTTATAGCTATTTATAGGCCACCAGGCCCCTATTCCATTTTTATTTAGCGATCTCTTATCTAACTTAGCCATAAACCATGACAAACTTATTATTTTGGGGGACTTTAACATACATATTGACATTAAAGAGGACCCCCTTACTGTTAGTTTCCTGTCCCTGTTGGAGTCCGTAGGCTTTTCTCAGCATGTGTCAGGACCCACACATCGTCACAATCACATACTAGACCTGCGGGGTAGAGATTAATAACTTCATAATATCACCCCAAAACCAGACGATTTCTGACCACTGCCTTATTACATTTGAGCTGCTTGGAGTAGCAACAGACACACAGGACAGGGACATAAAATCACATTGCCTAAATTCTACTGCTATTCATTAATTTACTACTCTGTTGCCTACTGCTAGCTTTATCAAAACAGGATCTCTAAATAACTTCAACAATATGCTCTGGAGTCTGAAGTGAAGAGGCTGTCTACAGAACTGAAGGCTGTTAGTGATTAGTGTGAAGACTTGGAGGGGCGGTTGAGGAGGAACACCCTAAAGATTATTGGAATCAGAGAGGGCTTGGAGGGGCCCAGGCCGACTGAGTTTATAGCTGAAATGCTTAAGGACGTACTTTCAATGGAGGAAAAAACACTCCTTGATCGAGCCCACCGATCTCTCCAGCCAAGACCAAAGCAAGGTGAAAATCCCTGACCCTTCATTTTAAGAATGCACTATTACCACGTCCGTGAAGAGATTCTCCGCCGAGTCAGAGGAATCAACCCCTTGCTGTTCCATGACCAAAGGATCCTCATCTTTCCCAATTATGCGCCATCGGTTGCTAAACAGCGAACTGCATTTGTGAAGGTGAAGTGTCTTTTGCGAGACTACCCCCAAGTGAAATATGGTCTGCTATTTCCAGCCCGATTCAGCCTGACCCACCATGGCTCTGAGTGTTTTTTCACTGATCCTGAGGCTGCAACGTCTTTTGTGAATTAAAATATAATTTCCACCCAGGCTACTTGACTGATATTGTTTCTGGACTTGCAACCTGTCTTTATGGTACTGTAAGTAATGGATATATGTGATTAAGTATGGAATCATAACATGCTTTGTTAGGACCTTTGTCCTGTATACTGCATTGACATCAATAGATACAGTGGGGGAAAAAAGTATTGGATCCCCTGCTGATTTTGTACGTTTGCCCACTGACAAAGAAATGATCAGTCTATAATTTTAATGGTAGGTGTATCTTAACAGTGAGAGACAGAAGAACAACAAAAAAATCCAGAAAAATGCATTTCAAAAAAGTTATACATTGATTTGCATGTTAATGAGGGAAATAAGTATTTGACCCCTTCGACTTAGTACTTGGTGGCAAAATCCTTGTTGGCAATCACAGAGGTCAGATGTTTCTTGTAGTTGGCCACCAGGTTTGCACACATCTCAGGAGGGATTTTGTCCCACTCCTCTTTGCAGATCCTCTCCAAGTCATCAAGGTTTCGAGGCTGACGTTTGGCAACTTGAACCTTCAGCTCCCTCCACAGATTTTCTATGGGATTAAGGTCTGGAGACTGGCTAGGCCACTCCAGGACCTTAATGTACTTCTTCTTGAGCCACTCCTTTGTTGCCTTGGCTGTGTGTTTTGGGTCATTGTCATGTTGGAATACCATCCACGACCCATTTTCAATGCCCTGGCTGAGGGGGAAGGTGGTTCTCACCCAAGATTTGACGGTACATGGCTCCGTCCATCGTCCTTTTGATGCGGTGCAGTTGTCCTGTCCCCTTAGCAGAAAAACACCCCCAAAGCATAATGTTTCCACCTCCATGTTTGACGGTGGGGATGGTGTTCTTGGGGTCATTCCTCCTCCTCCAAACACGGCGAATTGAGTTGATGCCAAAGAGCTCGATTTTGGTCTCATCTGACCACAACACTTTCACCTAGTTCTCCTCTGAATCATTCAGATGTTCATTGGCAAACTTCAGACGGGCCTGTACATGTGCTTTCTAGAGCAGGGGGGCCTTGCGGGCGCTGCAGGATTTCAGTCCTTCACGGCGTAGTGTGTTACCAATTGTTTTCTTTGTGACTATGGTCCCAGCTGCCTTGAGATCATTAACAAGATCCCTTTAAGAAAGTGCTCCTAATCTCAGCTCGTTACCTGTATAAAAGACACCTGGGAGCCAGAAATCTTGCTGATTGATAGGGGATCAAATACTTATTTCCCTCATTAACATGCAAATCAATGTATAACTTTTTTGAAATGCGTTTTTCTGGATTTTTTTGTTGTTATTCTGTCTCTCACTGTTAAAATACACCTACCATTAAAATTATAGACTGATCATTTCTTTGTCAGTGGGCAAACGTACAAAATCAGCAGGGGATCAAATACTTTTCTCCCTCACTGTATTTGTTACTTTATTTTTCCGTTTTCCTTTCCCTTGGACATACAGTGCGTGCTGAGTGTGTCTTTTGTTAAATTCTGCATCATATGTCCTCTACAAGAAATACAAGGGAATACTATTGTAATGCATTGGTCAAATAACCACTTTTCCTTTATCCTGTTTACAGTTACTCGTGAAATGATATTCTGATTTATCCTTGCCTCCAGTCAAGCATAGGAGTTCAAGCATATTCAAAGTACTTTTGAGTACAGAACTTTTGAGTTTCTTTCCTCTTCCATCTTTTTTCTTTTCTTGTTACTTGTTTTACACTGCTATTTAGCTGTTCTAGTGTCAGTACCCTAATGCCTGTTATTTAAGTTTATTACAGGCGAAAGCGATGGTGATATTATTATTATTATTAATATTAAGGGGGTCCCCCACTAGGACCCCACCACGTCACTATATCTCCCTTCGGACCACGCCACCCCATTTTATTTATTTGAGGGCGGGGGCCTCATCAATGACCACTTCCCCCGTACAGGTTCGACACTAGAGGCACCCAACACAGAGACCACATCTAGTTTTTGTATCTTTTCCAGTGCATTTAAATTTTTATTCACAACTCTTTCTATTTATTTATAAGATCAAAGTATTTTGTCATTTATTTGGAACAAAAAATTCCTTGCATTGATAAAACCCATCTTCAGGAGGCTAAAGTAGAAAGGTGGGTATTTAAATATTATTAAATATGCCTACGTCATATCCGGAAGGAAGTGCTTTAGGGGTGTTAACTTATGAACATTCCTACATCATAATTGTGGTCGTTTGATTGTGTTGGCCTATCCATTTATGTTTGATAGCCTCTGTAGGAGCCGCCCCAAAACCCTCCCCGCAAACTCTCCTCTCTATTTAAGATCCCACGCTGTTTTTAGGCAACACAGCTTTCTCTCTCAGCACTTGAAACAATCCATCCTCTTCAAACTGTCCAACAACGTCAAAGAGAAATCCAGTAAGAAGAAAACCTGTGCTAGGGTTCCTCAACTCACCAATTTGAAGATTGAACGGTCCTGGGAGCTGGCCTGTGGTGCCCGACAGGGTTACCACTTCACAAGGAATCTGAGTTATGTTGTTGCAGAGCTTTTTGCTTTGGGAGAGAAGGATTCAGTACCTTTTGAGACAGTAATTGAATACTCTTATGAGGACTGGTTGAAGGTGACAGTCTGGAGAGATATTGGACATGTGGATAAGTGCTGCAAGAGGGGTCAAGACACCCTGAAACAGCCCCTCTGACTCAGGACTTTGAGAGTTGTGAATGGGAAAGCTTTCAGAGTTCCGGAAGAGTTGTGAGGAGTCTCACTATGACTGCTGACCGCAAGCTGTTATTTAGGAGGATCCTGATTACAAACCCTATTGACGGGGTTGATGAGGAGCAAGAAAAACAGGTTACCAAAATCATGTTTGACGGCACTGACTGGTCGTTCTTGAAAGAGGTCATAACCGATATAAATGATGGTTTAGATATTTTGATCAAATGTGTGGAACTGGATTCTGTTAAAAGGAGAATATGCTGGCTTATATATTATATATCCCCCTTGAAGGACGAGGACGACTATGAAACAAATGGATTGTGAGGGTTTGGAGGATTTGGTGGGGGGGGCGGTCCTGCAGGGGCCACTCTCTTCTAAGAGGGCAGTTTGTCGTGACATAGTGAAGAGAAGTATAAAAAGCGCAACACTCCATTCATGGTTTAAAATGAAAGCACGTCTTACCCGAAAGCTGCAGACGTCGCCAGGCTCTACAGACTGCTTCAATCCCGAGATCTCCCCTGGTTCTACTCATCAGATTTTGCATACACACCTGAACCCTCTGACTGCAGCTACCCTCCGAGACCTTAAACCCCCAATCCTTCAGGATGAAGCAGCCTGCTGTGCGATGGATGTCCAAGCTAGTCTCTGTGATCCACAGGCTCAGGAGATCCTGGAGGACTCCGCTTTTGCCGAGCTATCTACCGCTGGCTTGTCTCAAGAGGGGGACTGTCCAATGGTTGTAGAAACAACAACAACACAACCTGCTGAGCGACCCAATGAGCGTTGAACTGCCACGGAGGCGTGATGAAGACGATGGATTTATGCCCAGTGTGCAGGTCGAAGTAAGCAGATTTGTTAAAAGCACCCTGGTGTATATTCTGAATGCTCTCATTGAACGATCACTGAAAGAAGTCTGTCTGGGCTGTGAAGTGAATCACCCCAGCCAGTTGTGACACAGCTGTCTGTCTGAACCAGACACCTACTAGTTCCAGTTCTATTTGGACGTGTTTTAAAGAAGACTGAACAAACCGAAGCACAAAAGGAAAGCTGTTTTGGCACCCAAGCATGCTGCATGTCATTAAAGAAGACATTGTCATCTCCAAGAAGAGTGAAGACAGCAATATCAAAGAGAAGACAGTCTCAAGCGCTCATGTCACTCGAACATAAAATATGTGGATATAATGGGGGTGGAGAAGGTGAATGCATTCTCACCATTGTGCCAGTGAAGATTAAGTCCAAGAGAAGTGAGAAGACTGTGGAAACATGCTTTCATGGATCCAGGGAGTTCAGCAACATTTTGTACTGAAGCATTAATGAGACAGCTGAACGTCAGGGGCAGGAAGATTTAAATCCTTCTTCGAACAATGGGCCAAGAGAAGCCAATACACAGCTACATCCTGTCAGGTCTGGAAGTGTGTGGGCTTGAAGAGGTAGAATACATTGAGCCGCCAAAGGTCTTCACACACAGTGACATTCCTGTGAAGAAAGAAAACATACCACTGCAGAAGGATATTGAGAGATGGGCTTATCTGAAACAAGTACACCTCCCACACATAGTAGCTGAGGTTGGCCTGCTTATAGGAACCAACGCACACAAGGCTATGGAACTGTGGCAGGTGATAAGCAGTGAAAGAGGCAGGCCCTACACAATCAAGACCGCCCTCAGCTGGGTAGTGAACAGACCTGTGAGAAGAGAAGATGACATTAAGTCAGTCCAAGGAAGATGGCGATGTACACAGCTAACCATATCTCTATCTCAACATTGAAGAGTTGTTAATTCAGCAGTCTTCTCAGAATGCAGCACTGAAGAGAAACCAGAGATGTCACAAGAAGATCACCAGTTAATGCGATCTGTGACAAACTCAGCAGAGCTTGTTAATGGGCACTACTGCATTGGTTTGCCATGGAGATGTGAGACAGCAAAGATGCTAACAACCGCTGCATTGCAGAGCAACACGTTATCAGTCTCCACAGAATGTTCAGCAAGGACTCAGACTATCATGAGGATTACAAAGGTTTCATGAAGGACATCATAACAGACGGTTATGCTGTGAAAGTACCCCAAGAACAATTGAAATGAGAAGACTGAAGAGTGTGGTATATTCCTCACCATGGAGTTTACCATCAGAAGAAAAATATCCATGTAGTCTTTGATTGCACTGCAACCTAGCAGGGAACCTCGCTGAACGAGCAGTTACTTCAGGGAACTGACCTCACCAACACACTCATTGGTGTCCTGAACAGATTCAGAAAAGAGCCGGTTTATTAATTTAGGAACCCCCTATTAAATGCTCCATTAGTTTAGTCTGCTTGATATCATATGCCTTGTCAGAGTTTAATTTAGTAGGAAAGGAGTCTATGGAGCAACACAGTTTTTGATCATATGGGGAAAAAAATAAAATAAAATTGTATAGTCTTTATTTTCAAGTAAACAATCAAACAAAGAACCTTGTAGATACATTTTTATTCACGTCAGACTCATTGCTTCACATAGACAACTGTGGTTAAATTTTATAAGAAAGCTGCGCCACTACAACATACCTCTCCTCAGTAGAGCCAAAGACAGACTGAGGAGTAAAAACCACACGCTGCTGACTGGATAGTCCTGCAGGCCAGAGCAAATCTATACTTTCCACGGATATGTAAAAATAAAAACTAAAGGAAGGATTTGTGTGAAATACATACAAATGAATATTAATACTAGTTACATTAGTAATGGTGTTTTGCCCCTCTACCACAAGTCTTTGATTTTCCAACAAAACCGTTAGCAACCATTGCTGTTGGCAACCAAATAGGACATGGAGGCGTCACCCTGACAAAGGCAGGGGACCCTTTCAGCATTCTTGACGCAAAATAACAGACAGTCTGTAAGGCATTGACACTGGTCCGGCGTTGATGTAGGGTGGTCTGGAGGAGTCCCACAATGGTGTTGCGGTGTCTCCAGGACCTCCGAAGGGGTTCCTCTCTGTGACCTCATCGGTGAATATAGGGGCTCCAGCTAGTTGGACCAATTGCCAATAAAAGCTTGACTGAATGACTTCCCCACGAGTCATGAAAACATAACAGTCTATTACATATATAGCCTTAAATTTTAATGCTGCAGAAGCAGACTGCCTCTTAATTTAAATTAAAGGGTTTAACAGATGTTAAAGGCTGTTTCAAACTGATAAAACCCCCTTAGGAACTTAATCTGTTCAATGCGGCTTTTTTCATACAATAAGACCATACAGAGTTAAAATACACGCCATCCAGCTTCGCATTATTATAATGCTAATGTAACCGGGGCTCATTCGTGCCATAATGAGCCCGTTACAAAGTGACGTAACCCCTCAGTAAAAGTAGTACAGTATTAAGCCTCTCGTGGTAGGGGGCCCGGCCTTTTAGTGTAGAGGGCTTAACGCTGTACTGCACTGCGGTGCGGAGCGCACGGAGGGGCCCTGGTGGTGCGCGGCCCGAATCCCGGGCGGGGAGCTCCGACCCGCATTGGCTACACTAATCATGAACAGAAGACTAATAACCACATTATAAACAATTTTTAATAAATAATAAAAAAAAGTTTATTTAAGAAAGGTAATAAACTCTTCAAGCTTATATACGTTTCTCTTTTAAACTCACCTTCTAAATGTAGACACTATCTGATCCCTGGGCTTCATGTTTCTGGAACGTTTTCACAATCTATTTAAAAAAATAAAATAAATAAATAAAAACAGGCCATTACTCCCACAAACAAGAAAGAGACCAGTAATTTTTTTTTTTTTTTAACAGACGTACATTAGCTGTAGACAAATCAAACTATTGTAGCGTAAGGTACACTTATAAATTTCAATTAAAGAAGTGAATTTATAGTATCACCTTATCACGAATCCTTGAATCTTCTAGAACTCAATTTCTGTAATAATTGGATGCAGACACCAATTCCAAAGATATAAATTGTCAAATGTATTCAAAACAAAGACTAAATGTAGCACTACACTAACTATACAAAAGGGAAAAACTAATCACAGACAAATCACTTCCGTGACCAAATCAAAGACCATGGGATCGCATATGATAACACAAATCGTTAAACAAAAAAGGTTATAAACACATTGACTACAATACCGGTTAGTAAGACGAAGGTGAGTCTCTCGTTAGTATTATTAGTCAGACATTAAATAACTACGCAGGTTAGTATTTATGTCAGGTAACTTCTCGTTATATATATATCAGTCTCATTTACATTTAGGTGCCGAGAAAGATCCTATCATTACTTGTTACCACAATTTCCCTTAACTGATTATTATTCAATGATTAAGGATAGGCAGGGCCACCAATAATCTAATGTCTATTAACTTGTGTCAATTTCAGACTAAACAGTTAAACAGGAATGAGAAGATATTTCTCGGCGTTGACAGATTTTATTTCTAAAATTATCAACAAAACAGTTTAATGCAACACACATTTATATTTAAGAAAACTAAATGATATTACACATTCTAGAGTTATGAATCACAGATTAACATTTCTAATTGATTTCTCAAATGTCATGAATCATGAACTCCAAACTGTTAAACTTATCTGAACTTCGTCGCAGAGAGGCCTCTCTGTCTTCGGGCTCAGATAACAGCACACGGCACGAGGTCCGTGTGGTTGGGAACAAAGGCAGTCCGGTTCGGCTTTGTCCAAGAACTTCCACTCAGTCGATGCACCTGGAAGTTGGGGTTTCGCGAAAGTAGAGTCGTTTCCAAACAGATTTTCCACTGGTTTGGAGGCTCCAAGGTTGTGCACAAAATCTTCTTTGTAAGCAGGGGTTCCACCATAGTTACTTGAAGACGAAGTCTTTGAGGAAAGCAGGGCCCTGTTTGTTCCAAGGGTCAAGTTTCTTAAGACTCAAATAGCTATTTAAATGACTGACACTTTCGTATGCAGTCGACTTAGTCAATTGTCCTGCTGTAAATCTCCACTGATCAGGTGGGCACAGGCGGGCAGCGCAGTCTGTAAAGTTCTTTATTTAATAAAGTCCTTTAAAAGAATTCTTCGTACGGCTCAATCTCCTTCTCCCAGTTTAACTCTTCTGTTGCCGGCAAAGACTTGGTTGGTTTCTGGTTCCGGTTCTGGCAACAGAGCTACAGGTTGAGCTGTGGCAGCGAGTTACTGGTTCAGGTGAGAGAGAGAGAAAGAGAAAGACTGTCCGCTGTTCCTTATAGTCTGTCAGATCAATAGGTGATTGGTTCCTGAGTTCTTGAGATTGGATTTCGGTTTCAGCCCCCAGTGTCCTATTGGAGGGGGGCTTGATTTATGACTGATGTCAATCCATGCCATCTCTTGGAAATGCCGGTTGGCCCGGGTTCGTAGCTCTATGTCGGGATTTCGGCTCTCATCCACTTCAAAGAGTTTTTATCACCTACAGGCCCCTTTCTCCAGACATCTCATAGCAGAATTCCAAACTATTTGGCCTCTTCTCGGTGCCATCCACCCAAGACTGTCACTTTGATGCAAACCAGTTCCAAGCTGATGAGCTAAGGAAATCTGATAACTTTGGGGGGGGAGAGGTCTTCTTTAGATCAGTGCTTCAGCTCAGAGCCCAAATGCTCTTATCCAAATACACCCAACATAACGCTACATACCCCCTTTCTTGAATGGGACTGAGGTCGACTAGGACGTTATCCCCTTCTAGACAAAATAAGACGTTAAGCATTAATCTTAAAGTTATGTAACAGAATTCAACAGTGGACTTCACCATTCATGACCCCGAGAAATCAAAGAGAACAAACTAATAGTTCATTATTTAAGCAGAATGTATTCCAATCAAATTGACAATCATATACTAGCACATATACAGGTTACATATTATAACACAAGTACATTAAAACAAAAAAACAATTGGTATTAGTATTACTCAGGATTGAGTATGGTTACTGATGGTAACCAATAGGTGGAAGTTGATTAACAGAGGGAGGTAACTGGGAATTCAAGTGTTATTCAGGCACCTAACCTTCACTATATCTATAATAGTTGGTAGGGACCTGGGTTCGAATGGTTGGCTTACATGGTAAGCTGGTGCCCCCTTTAGGGACATGCACAAAAATGGTCTCATTGGGAAGTTGTACCTTGGTGGCTGTATCATATTGGTCATTCAATTCCACTTGCTTTGGTGATTGAACTTGAGCCCACAACCTGTTCAATAGATCCTGACCAATGATCAGCTTCTCTGTTTCAAATTTGGAAATATAAACTGGATGAACCAACTTAATCTTCCCAAAGGTGAACTCTATCAACGCCTTTCGAGTGAGCTGTGCCTTAGTCTCTGTGTAACTTGTAATGTTCACACTACAAGCTTCCACTTTCAGTCGTTGGTCTGAGGTTTCCATAATTTGTTTCAGTTCGCCAAATGTGGTGGCAGACATTAAACAAATTTCAGCCCCAGTGTCCAACAAGGCTTCACACTCCCACATATTCTCAATGGTCACTTCTATGTAAACTTGCTTGGCTCTGCCTCTCTGTGTCAGATCACCCAGTAACATCACCAAAGGTTCAGCTTGCCTGCAGGCAACTTCCCCCACTGGGAGGTCCCATTGGGCTGATGTGTCAGAGAAACCCCCCTGCTGTTCCTCACATCCAATCAAAAACATGGAGGCGGGGACAGGGGGTGGTTCCAGAGCTAGTCATGCCTCAGGTGGCGAGTCCGGCCCTTTACCCTGGCTACTAACTTCCAGTTTGGGAAGAGGGGGCAAAGGGAGCAGAGCTAAGCGTAGCAGTAGCTCAGAAACTGCAACATTGCTCAGAGACTGAGTTAACCCAACTGGGTTAGGAGCAGATTTCTTTCCTTTATACTTTTTCTTGTACCTTGTTTTACTTTTACTCCACTTAGGATTTTCTTTCTTTTTTTTATTGTAAGCCTGGGTGTCTTGGGTTCCATCCTTGGGAGGTTCTTTCCTTCTTTGAATCTCTGTCCCCTCTAACTCCAGTGGAGAACTAGGGCTCTCAGAGCACCTTGCCAGTACTTGGGTGCTTGAATCTTTATGATCAGAGGCGCTATTGTACTTGCTTTCCCAAGCTTTCTGTGGCTTTTTACGAATTTCAGCTATGTTCATATACGTTGCGTCTGCATGTAATATGATCATTTCCTTAATCGTTGGGAACAAATTAGCAACAAACAACCCTTTAAAGCTCACCTCTTCTTATCAGGACTCTCGGGAGTAGATAGTAGGGTTTTTTGGGCGCGGCCTATTTTGTTATGACGTATGCCCTAAGCTTATTAATATTCCTACGTCATAATTGGGGGGCGTGATTTTAGGTAGAGTTATTTCCTTAATTATTCCTACGTCATATCCATCAGAAAGTGTACACCCATAAAACCCTGAACAACAAGGCCGCCCATAAAGACCCCCACCCCTCTGAAGGCAACGCCCCGAAACTCTCCTCTCTATTTAAGAACCCGCGCTGCTTTTAGGCAATACCTCTTTAATTCTCAGAATCTGAAACATCCCGCTTCTTCAACATGTCCAGCGACATCAACATGAAACCCCGCAAGAAACAATCCCGGGCAAGGGTTCCTGTACTCACCAATTTGAAGATTGAACGCTCCTGGGTGTTGTTCTGGGGGGGTCGACGGGGTTACCGCTTTAAAAGGGATCCCAGCTATGTTGGAGTGGAGCTTTTTGCTTTGGGAGAGAAGGAGGGTACGTTGGAACCTTTTGAGACGGTGATTGAATACTCTTATGAGGACTGGTTGAAGGTGATGGCATGGAGAGACCTGGGGCTTGTGGATAAGACTCTAGAAGGCTTGCAAGAGGTTCCAAGAGAAGGCGAAACGGAGTCTCCGACTCAGAGTTTTGAAAGGTGTGAATGGGAAAGCTTGCAGAACTACGGTACAGTGGTGAAGAGTCTATCTCTAACTACTGATCGTAAGGTTTTGTTTAGCAGTACCCTGATTACAAACCCTATTGAAGGGGTTGTGGAGGATCCAGAAAAACAGGTTACTGAAATTATGTTTGACGCCGTGGACTGGCCGTTCTTGAAAGAGGTCATAAACTGTATAAATGATGGTTTTGACATCTTGACCAAATGTTCACAACTGGATTCTGTTAGAAGGAGAATATGCTGGATTATGGATTATATATCCCCCTTGAATGACGACGACGATGATAAAACAGACGACCTGTGGGGGGTTGGAGGGGGGTCTGACGGCTCAGGGTCTACTCTCTTCTAAGAGGGCGGTGTGTCGTGACGTAGTGAAGAGATAGGATAAAAGGCGCAACAATTCATTCATGGTTTAAAATTAAAGAGAATGTCTTACCCGAAAGCTGCGGACGTCGACAGGCTCTACAGGCCTCTTCAAACCCGGGATCAACCCTGGTTCTATTCCCCAGATTTTGTATACACTCCGGAACCCTCTGACTGCGGTTACCCTCCAAGACCTCAGACCCCGGTCCCTCAGGACGAAACAACATGCGGGGCGATGGATGTCCAAATGAGTCTCGTGGATCCCCAGCCTCTGGAGCTCATGGAGGGCCTCGATTTTGCCGAACTGTCTACCGTCTGTGCGTCTCAGGAGGGGGTCAGTCCAATGGATGTAGAAACACCCCACAAACCACCAGGCGACCCAATGAGCATCGGACTGTCTCGGGGGCGTGATGAAGACGCAGGATTTATGCCCGGGGTATGTGGCCAAGTAAGCAGAGTGGTTAAAAGCACCCTGGTGTATATTCTGAGTGCTCTCATCGACCGAGCTCTGAAAGAAGTCTGTCGGGGGTGTGAAGTGAATCACCCCAGTCAGTTGAGACAGTTGTTTGTTTGAACCAGACCGTTACTATTTCCTGTTCTATTTCAACGTGTTTTACAGAAGACTGAACAAACCGTGGCTGAAACCGGCACTAATCAAGGCTCTGTCTTACTCCCACATACATGTCACTGCGGGACAAGTCCAGAAAATCATAGATGAGATTTTGCTGGAGCTGAAAAAGGAGCCGTTTATAATAGAGAAACTTGGGCAGCTGCTCAATGACCTGGATGAGCCAAGTAGAAAAACCGCTGGCAAGCTAAAAGCTTATTTCTTCCGTAAAGAAGTTAAAGCTGGGGGCAGCGACGAAGAATTCGACATCTACGCCACTGATTCAGACTCTGACCTGAACTAAGGGACTTTGAACATGGGGAATGTTCTGGACTGCTGCTGCAACTGGTTCTGTCATCAACACTCTGCAGCTAACCTGAGAGCGCTATTACACCATGTGCTTGACAGAAAAGTAGCCAACGCGAGCCTTTTCTCTACAGATTTAACCATCGATGAGGATCAACTTTCAAACCTGGAAAAGTTAATGGTTGCTGTAACAAAGACCGGGGGGTACGAACACTGGGATGAAGCGCTCAAGGGGGCCAAGAATGATATTAGGCCATTTCATCAACATCTGTATGACCTTTTACTGAGCATGTTTAATACCCCTCTGTTTACTTTTAAAATAGGTCATATTGTTGTTTTATTTACATATGTAACTGAGGTGTGTGCCTACAAGATAAAGAAACAGGTATTTGTTGATATAGATCAAGTAACCAATCATCTGATTTCTTTTTGTCTGGACCGTAGAAAAAATTGTTGTGTATGTTATACTTTTCTCAAATGTCTAAAAAGGGGTATCTGCTCTCCTGAAGTTGAATAAAAAACCTTGTATAAAAACTTTGGCGCATAGTGTGGGTCTGTGTGTTTATTTGGCAGAATGACTCGGCAAGCTCCCCAAATGCATGAACTATACTACAACCCAGCCAAGATTGGGGGTTTGGCGGGTAAGAAGGGTTTTCAAAGAGGACTCGCTGAGGCCGGTGTGAAGGTTAATGATGTGGTTGTTTCAGAATGGTTACGGGAACAAGACGCCTATACCTTACATAAACCTCTCAGGATTAACTTTAAAAGAAACCGCGTATATGCAACTGACATAGACTCACAATGGCAAATGGATCTAGTCGATATGTCAAATTTATCAAAACATAACAATGGTCACAAATTTATGTTGATGTGTATCGATGTGTTATCAAAATATGCCTGGGCTCGCATTCTACATAATAAAACAGGTCGGGCGGTGACAAGGGCCTTTGAGGATATATTGTCCCAGGGACGATGTCCTAAAAAACTGCAGACTGATAAAGGAAAAGAGTTTCTCAACAGAGAATTTCAGAATCTACTGAAGAGACACAAAATACATCATTTCACCACCGGTAATGAGCTTAAGGCATCGGTGGTGGAGAGGTTTAACCGCACCATAAAGACCAAAATGTGGAGATATTTTACAGCGGTCAACACGTTCAAGTATTTTGATAAAGTTCAGGATTTTATCGATGCTTACAACCAAGGGTATCACGCCAGTATTAAAATGAAGCCTATAGATGTTGATGAAAGTAATTCTTTTAAGGTCTATAAAAAATTATACGGCCCATTTATTAAGAAGGGAAAAACTACTTATAAGTTCAACATCGGCGATGTGGTTCGCGTTTCAAAGCTAAGGAGTACTTTTGCCAAAGGTTATGAACAAACATTTTCTGACGAATATTTTACAGTTACCGAACAGGTGGCTAGAGACCCCCCCGTGTACCGGTTAAAAGACTATGACGGGGAGGATATAGAAGGAACGTTTTACGAAGCCGAGTTACAAAAAATTATTGTGGGTAAAGACATTGTATACAGAGTTGAAAAGATATTAGCTGAGAAAACCCAGAACCGGAAAAAATATGTGTTGGTGAAATGGCTTGGATGGCCTGAAAAGTTCAATAGTTGGGTCCCGGAACAACAGGTTTGTGATATTCAAGCCTTATAACAACATGCCCGCGGGTGTGGTGGGGGCATTACTTTCGATACTCAAGATGGAATCAGGAGGCTTCTACGTGACTCTACCCAGTAACGCCTCTCTCGATATATACCCTAAAAATGAAATATCCAGTTACACGGTACAATTTGGAAAATCTATAGATCTAAGGGGTTCGTGGGAAGTGGGGTTGGCGGAAATACAGTATCCTTACACTTGGGCTGTTTTACAAGATAAGGATGCCACCTTCGCCATTTTTGATGATGTTAAAAAGAGTCAATGGACATTCACGATACAAGGAGGTTATTATGACAATGTGGATACAATATTAGATGAGATGCATAAACAGTTCTCAGAAGGCACCCCCAACATCAAGCTATATTACAACCCTATTAAAAACAGAGTGTACAAGGTGTCAAAACCTGGTATTAGCATTCAAACCAACGGACAACTGGGGCGTATATTAGGGTTCTATTCTGACACAGAGAGCAGGTTCTCAGAAGTGGTGGCACCCTTCCCGGCTGACATCAGGGGCGGCTTTTACACTCTTTATGTGTATACGGATATCATAACACACCAGAGGGTCGGGGATAGTTATGTCCCCCTTTTGAGAAATGTACTTATTAAAGGTAAAAGCAATGACATGGTCACAATTACTTATGACAAGCCACACTACGTACCAGTCTCAAAGACCCACTTTGACAACATCACGATCGAAGTAAAATCGGATCAGAATATCAACGTACCCTTCCGCTTCGGTAAAGTTATTGTCAAACTACATTTTCAACCCCTGAAACAGTGTGTACATTATTAAAATGGCTACCTTGAGGGGTTATGTAGATCCTAGCGCCTATGTGGATTATTACAAGATGCAAGCCGGGAACGGCTTGCCCGGTTTTGTAGGAGCCCCCACAATGTATGGAGCCGGTCTAGGAGGACTCTTTCGTGGTCTCTTTAGAATGGCCGTACCCCTGCTTAAGAGAGGCTTTGCTATAGCCAGACCCCACTTGAAATCTAGTCTAGTACTGGCTACGGGTCGCCATCTCAAGGATCAACCTCTGCTGATCGATCGCCGGGAATACTGCAGCGGTTACACCTGTACGGTTTCAACCTGACCCCTGACGAAGAGTGTGGACAACATTTTTCACTGATGAAGACGGGCAATATGCGTTTGGAGATGCGTTTCAAGCAGCCTCTACCACGAACTGTAAATATGGTCGTGTATGCTGTGTTTGACAACATTATTGAGGTGAATCAGAGGAGAAACGTTCTGTATGATTATTATTAAAATGAACTCCAGAGAGCTCAACCACATCATGAATGCCCTGGCCGGCTCACGGAAAGTGTTTCAAGGAGTCTACGCCTGCGACCAGCTGCCTAAATTTAAGATCAAGAATTTACCTGCAATGTACATAATCAACACACACCCTAAAAATATGCCCGGAGAACATTGGCTGGCTATTTATCTAAGGGAGGACCGCCGTGGGGAATTTTTTGATTCCTATGGAAACCCCCCGGATTTCAGACCTTTCCCTCGGAAGATCAATAACTTTCTGCTCAACAACTGTCAAGAAACCATTTACAGCGGTCGTCAAGTACAAAGTCTTCAGACCTTCACTTGTGGTCAACACTGTGTGTTTTTCTTATATCATAGATCTAAAGGAAGGTCATACCCCGATATTATGTCCTTGTACAGTGAGGATTTAGGCCAAAATGATAAAAAAGTGGCAGAGTTTGTCAGGACACTGTGGACCCCCCCTTATAACACAATTACTTACGACCCTAGCCAGCCATGTATACAGATGGGGTGTTCTTGTGAGGATTTTAAAAGATGTCATGCGTGTTAAAGTGAAAAAATAATGAAAACAGCCTTTGAATCATTAGTTTTGTTTTTATTCAACACAAATCTTATACAAAGCAGGGTTATGTTATAAATAAATGTACAACATTTGAAAATAAAAATAAAAAATAAAAAAAATTGTTTGTCGGTTCCTTATTTACAGGGGAGACAAATAAAAACATGAGATTAATAAGCTTCCCAACGATGGATAGATCCTGAGGATGGTTGCTCAGCACGGTCAGAGTAATGAGATATCGGCGTCAGATCAGTTGCCACCTCTTTACACAGACGGATTTTTTGTCGCGTTTCCTGGTTAGGGACTGTTGATTGGGGCATGTTCAGACAGGCCATCGCCTGTAGGAAAGCATTCCAGCCTACAGGTCGGCGACTATCGGGTACCTTATTAGTGCTAGTGACACTCTTCAACAAATCAAACATGTGTGAACCTTTGATCAGTTGTCCTTTAAAAACAAATTCACCCTGTTCATTCCAAGTCGTTACCCGCGGTTTCTGAACCATTTTGTGCAGAATATATTCTGCATGTCTTTTGCTTCTGGCTGGCATGTTTCTCAAAACATCCGTTACAACATCTCCCTCTGAACTCTCAACAGGTTCGGGCACCGCAACATCTTTATCAACCGTACCCCCCGCATCAGCCCCAGAACCATTTTCTTGAGAGGCCATGGTTAAAGTTAAAATGTTTTGATCTTTTTCACCCTGTCTAACCAGACGGAGGTAGCGCTGTAACGTGTTGCTATACATCTGGGCTTTGGAATACTGATTTAAATCGGCCCTGGCCAGTATAGCTTTCATTTCAGAGTCCAGGTTGTTTTCGGCCGTTTGTCTAATGGGCTCTGGCCCGACAACATTTTTTCTCAGTTTCTCAAGCTGCTCCTGAGGGATCAAAAACATTTTCTGAGCATATTCCATTATTAACCCACTGTGGAAGCTAGAAGACTGGTTAGGAAAGGCACGGCTATGCTCAACAGCGGTCCTATAAAACCTCCGGTTTGATTAATCTTCTTTCTTTTTCTTTTAATAGAATACTTCTTATTAGCGATGATCTTGATAACCGCTTTTTGTTTTTTGAGTTTAGAATGTTGAGAAGGGGTTAGGGGTATATTACCGCGTAAGATGTTAAAAGCTATTTCACACAGGGTCTCGATCAAATCCGAGGGGGCCCCTGCCAGCACAGCTTTCCTATGGCGCGGGCTCCCCTCAAATAACATTTGCAAAAGCGGCAGATTTCTTTTAATCCGAACAGACATTCTTATTTATTTCCTTTTCTTTAGCACATACACTGCCGGCCAATCGGGCGGGCACAAACCTGTTCTGAGGCGAAAGTCTTCTGGGGTTTGTGCTTTTAAGTCCACAATCAAGTACCCGTAGGGTTTTTTGGTGGCATCCTCAAATGCCTCCAAAAAGAACTTGGTCTGGTTAGGGTACATTTGCCGAGCCAAGACGGTGACCTGTAGTTTATCTCTGGGGTTTTTAAAAAGAATTATATAATTGGCATTTAAATTAATAGTGCGGCTTTTTTTACCTTGAAAAAATAGATTTTGAACTAAATAAATAATACTTAAATTCCTATGATGAGTGTACTTTGTGAAAGCTTTTTCCACTTCACTGTTGTCACCGGCCTGCTCCATCAGGTCATCAAGGATCACTAGATTAGTTTGTCCGGGCGGGAACAGGTCATCGTCACACAATGAGGCGGGGAGACCTTGCACAAATTTCAGATTTTTTTTTTTTGATGCCAAATCATCGTAGAGAGGTTGCCAGCAAGAGTAACACCACACTATGTTGTCAAGAGCTTGGGACACGGTTGCGTCCACATCTTCTATGATGTTCTTTATAAGATAGCTCTTACCCGAATTGGAGGGACCGGCTATAATACAGGAGAAAGGGTGTTGAAGTCGGTTATCAAAACCACTGCTAATATCCATAAGGCAGAGTGGTATAATCAGTCTTCAACACTCTTTTATTGTACACCACCCTGAACCGTTTGTTTAGTGATCTATTTTCCAATGTGTACCCCTTTTTATTGCGATAGATCTGATTTCCGGCTGTAATAATCTCGCGAGGAGGCGCGTCTTTCTCGGTTACAAAACTTTGTACCAGGGTCGTCAGAGACTTGATGTTAATGAGCTTGTTGTTACAATGGTTCAGAGTGAAACCCTTAACTTTCATACAGGTCTTACCCGCAGCCGTTCTGTATGCGTAAGTCTTAGGACCCCCTGAAACAAACTCCACTATGTGGTCCTGAGGATCTAGCTCGCTCCTTAACTCCCCAAGGTAGTCCCCGAGGGGAGGGACCCAATCCCCTGGCCTGGTGACAAAGATTACAGAGTCAGTATCATGATAGAGCGTTTCCACACACGTTCTACACAGAGGGAACATCAATTTTCCCGAACACCTGTAAGGCAACACGGGTAAGAACAGCTTGCGAGGAGGGTACATGGTGACTTTGATCAAACCAAAGTACTGTCCGATTTCGAGAAAGTCACGATAAACAATGGTTGGATGCCCCACCGGGTACATTTTGGTCTTGTTGACATAAGGGTACAGACTGGTGAAATCATAGTAATCTACTCTCTCACCCTCCTTTACCTCATAATGTAAACAGAGGGCGTTGGTACGACCCCCAAATAACGCATCCCTGGGCTCTAGACGTTCAGGAAAGTCCAAGGTTTCCATAAACCGTTGTACCCCCACATCCTGTTGCTTCAGGGTCGTCCACGCGTGTTCCCAAATCACCAGCACATTCAAACCATAGGTGTTTTTTAAAGTTTCAATTCGTTCCTGGAAATCATAGTACATATCACCGCAGAGTTTTTGTGTTACGGGGTTAAAGGTGTTTGGGTCGAAGCACTGAGGACAGCCATGGTAAATACAACCAGCAAACTCATAAGTGGTACGCCGCCCGGACACGTCGCTAAAACCGTCTAAGTAGTAAGGCCCCATTTTGACTTCCCCTTGATTTAAAGCATGTCTGATGAAGATGTTATCCCGGGCACTCAGATATTCCAGCCACTGTATGGAGACAGTCGAAAAGTTCTTTTGTCTAGCACGATAGTTGTCAGAAGTGGTGACCGCTATAGTGTTTTTCTGCAAGAAATTGGATCGATACATTTTCATGCAGAGAGACGCTATGGTCACACTTTGCAAAGGGTCGAGACCCGATGTGTTGATAACCTCGGCGCGGAAACGCAAACAGGCTTCTTTAAGGATCACCACATCATTTTTACAATAAGCGGCCATCTCTTCTCGGAAATCAAAAACCACTCCCTTAACCGTATTGTACCATTTAAAGAATTCCTCCCTCTCATGAGACATCATAGTATCAACCCCATAATAAGAGGCGGGCGGGTAGGACCCTCGATAATTTTGAGTGTCCTTAGTATTAAAAAAATGGCAGAACCAACCTTTCTTCTGAGCCTCAAAACCCAGAGCTTTAGGCAAAGCGCTCAATTTCATGGGGAGGAAATTTAACGAGTCTATGTAACGTTGGTTGAAAGCTTCGTCGGTGAAACACATGATCTTGCTACCCTGAGCTATTATTTTTGGGGTCACCCCATTTTCCACCAGATACTTCATCAAAATGTAAGAATCATAACCCTTAGCATTGTGGGCAATAAATGTGTAATTGAGGTATTTTGGACCGCGATACCGCGTAAAGAAATCCCTGACACAACTCTCACCGCTAGCTGACCAATCACAATCCAACATGTCAATACAGTGTATATAATTAGCAACATGGACCCCGTTTTCTTGCCGGCATTCAAAATCAAAAAAGACATACCGGTTGTGCGGCGGCTCCTTTTTAAACGGCTGAATAAAGCACTGGTGTTCAGACCCCGGGGTTAAATCAGCATTACAGATCCTACATCTCGGCTCCAGACATTTGTGTGGTTTAACCTCATGAAAACGGTACTGGAGGCAACACTGCGGGCAATATTTAGTTTGATCACAATAACTCCGTTTTTTAACCCCCTCAGCAGCGGCCCTCTGTACCTTATGTTCGGAAAAACAGAACGCGGAGAGACAAATCCTTAAGCAATCTTTACATCGGATGGTAGGGGCCAAACCCTTACGACATTGCGGATTGAAACAGACGTTACAGTAACCGTCACAGCGGTGCTTAAGCTTATCATTGAAGGCCTTATAACACCAATGACAAACATACGAACAACCCAAAAAAGCCGTCAAACTCTTTATTCCAAAGTAATGACTATCACTTAGGAAGAGAAACAGTGTCTGTGTATGGGTTTCAGGATGTGTCTGAAATTTCACAAATACTTCCTTTACCTCACAACGGTACCACACAACAATTTTTAAAGACAACAACTCCTCAAACATGGTAATGTCTGAAAAGGCAACCATCTGTTGAGAGTTTAAGCCGGCCCTCTGATGAAGCATTAAAGCCTCTTGCATAGCTTGGGGTTCAGGCATGTCGGGGGTGAGTAGTTTTATTAAACTGTAAGCAAAACAGAGCTTATTGTCCCCATTGGAACTCACCACTAATTGCCTGAGCTTGTTCCTCATTATGTCGTTCTTCAAGCATTTCGACAGTCTTCTAAGCGCCCCACCCTCAGGGTTACGAACCACATTCATTACCAGAGACAGACTTTCATCAGCTAAGATGGTCACGTTACTTTGCAATAACGCTTCGATTTTAGCCAGAAATTCATCAACATCTAAATTATCTCCACTCAGCATTACAGATAGGTTGCTAAACAAATCATCCCCTCTGAGTTCTAACTGTACAACATCTCGAGGTCTGACCCTTTCAGCAACCTGTTCAAGCATGTTTTGCAAGGCCTCGTGTATGTTGACAAATATTTCTGCATAATTGTCACAATTTAAAAGTTCTGCAAAATTAAAACGCTGAATCATTTCAAAATTGTTATAGGCCGGTCTATCTATAATCACGGGATCACTGGTACTCTTGGCCACATCATCATTTTGAACAAAGCCTTCAACCCCTACATTCTCACAGAGCATGTCCTCCACAACCTTATCAGTCTCAGAACCCTCCACATTCCGAACACCCCCACCGCTGACATCTACAAAACCCCCTTTTTGAGGAGGCTCATTTAAAGCCTGTAAAAGTCCTTCAAAGATATCCAACCGGTTAATGTCAAGACCCTCCTCTATAGTGACGGCTGCTTCTGCCGCCGTACTGTGTTCTAATTGTCTCAAATCATTTATAATAGGGGCAGAATTTGGTCGGGGTAGCGTCTCCAAAGCCTCCACCATTTCAAACAAATCGGGGTGAACTAGGGGTTGAACCTCTATAAGCGCTACCGTTGGGAGGTGGTTATTTAGATCAGTGACCATCTGTAACAGGTCGGGGTTCACCGGTAAGTCTGTTAATTCACATTCTATCGGGGGTGATTGGGGGTTATTTAAATCATTTATCATTTGTAATAGTTCCTGGTTCATTGGGACATCAGAGGAGTTCACAACAGGGCCGGGGATGTTCTCTCGGGAAGGTCTTTTTGGGGCCCTAGCTTGTTCATAATCCTTTAGTTCGTGAATTCTTTTACCAAGTCAGGACATTTTTTTATTTATTTTTTATTTTTCCAACAACCCACAATAGTAAGGCGTTTTGTATCTATTAAAACATTAAATACGGTACAATTCGTTAGTAAGGGTATTAATAAGGGTGTTTTGGCTCTCTATCACCAGGTTTTGCCCCACTAACACAAGTCTTTGATTTTGTAACAAAGTATGTAGAAACTCATGCCGACCTTCAGGAAGTAGCTCCGGGGGCTGGTGGCCTGGCTCAGCTTCAAAGGATGGTCGCTCCGGTAAATCTCGGTCGAAGGAGGCAGGGAGCGAGCGTATATTCACGGACGGAGACCAAGAAGGCCTTTGCGGTGACACCCTGGCCAAGCGCGGGGTACTGTTCCGCGTTTCTGTAGCCAAGAAACGGGGATGGGGGGACGATGTTGAAACCAGTCCGTCGTTGGGTGGTGTGTCAACCCTGACTGACGGCGACCCCTGAGGTTGTTGGTTGCCTGTATTTGTTCCGACCGACAATGCGTCGGGCTGAATCTGGGGTGTTGAATTACCCCCAGAAGGCTGTGGCCTGAGTAGATGTTGGGGGGTCTCCAAGACCACCGTGGGGGATCCTCTTGGTGATCTCACCGGGGTAGATGTTTGATCCCACTTAGACGGGGTAATTGTCCTCAATAGCTCATCCACAGAATGACTATCCCAAGAGTCTTGGGAAGAATAAAAATATATGTTACATTTACATCTTTAAATGGCGAAAGAAATCAAACTTAAAACAACATGTCCAGGACATTCAAAACCTTTAGCTTTTTTAGACCTTTGAAAATAGCCTTAGACATTCACTACAACGCCTTATTATTTACAGACAATATATTTATTAGGACTTGATAATAAATGTAAAACAGAGAAGCCGCTGTAAATAAACTGTTTCTTAAATGTTTCTTTAAAAACTGTAATATTGTTAATAAAACACTTTTATACACACACACACACAACAACATTTCATTTTTAAACGAACCTTCCAAGTGTAAACGCTTCCTGATCCCGGGACTTCCTGTTTCACAAACGTTTTCACGATCTGTTTAAATATTAAATACAATGAACACCTTCAAGCCTTTTCCTACAACCACTTTAAAACAGAAGTATAATAGCGGGAGATAAGCCAAACAACTTACTAAACCCTTTCGGACGGCTTAACTTCCTAACCAGACGGTACGGCAATCGGTCATTTCTAAACACGTTTCCCAGAAACAAGCCTAGACCTGTCCGGACTTCTAAAGATCTTTCCCAGAACCCCCCGCCCTACAGGAAATGGGCACCCATCGCTTAAATATTAGCCCTCAACGGGCAAACAAAGCCCTTTTAAAAACATTAAAGTTTGAAAGGTCTTACTTACCTCCAAAGAATAATCGTTTCTTATGTTTTTCAGCTGGTTTAGCTTTTTGCACTTCTGTGGAGGTAAGAGACATGTTTAACCTTTAACCACACCGCTTTATAAAAAGCTTTAACCTCTTATTTACAGACTGCAGATATATACTCACCGCTATCAGATACTGGGGCTGACGGCCTTTCAGATTCTTGAAAGGTTACGGTTCTCGAAGGTAAAACGAAACAAGCCCTCGATGTGGAAGGCCTTTCGTTGTCTCGAACCACGTTTCTTAATACTGTTAGAAAGGATAATTTTTTAAAATTAACAAAACGGGCCTCAAACATCTTACAGAAACGTTATACAAACAAACAGGGGTTTAGTTCTTACCCGGTCGGCAGACAGCCTGTCTAGGGACAACCACTTCTCTTGGTTGATCCTCGGAGACATTAATCACAGGCCTTTCGATAGTTTCTGTGTAATTAAAGAGACCGGCATTAATATATATTAAAACGTTTTCATAACTCTAATGAGCCGCTTCAAAACCACACACACACCCATACATAAGAACCCATGAGCGCAAACACAAAAATCTTACCGTCGTTGTTCCAGATGATATCCTCAGCGTTGGGAATTAACTCCTGTTGACTGGCTGAAAAATAATTTTACAGAACTTAAAACAGATGTTATAACCTTATTTACAATACATGCACACAACACGCTCTGAGTCAATGAAAATAATCTGAAGACTTACCTAAAAACTCGTTTAAATCGAAGTCGCTGATGTTGTTTCTGGACATTGTTGATCTTTAGTCTTAAATCGAAAGGTCAGTATGAGTCTGTCGAGCTGAAGACCAGACCTTCATACTTATACTGATGGCCACATGCCGGATCTGCTTGTAAGGCATTGTTCTGGTCTGGCCTTTGTGCCGCCCTGTTACCAATTAACATATCAAAACCAACCAATAAAATGACACTGCATCAAATTTCAAATAGAAACCAAGATGGAGACGATCTCTCTCCTCTCTACTCTAAACTTTTATTAGAACCTTTTGGTCTCTCAAAAAAACATTTTTAAGCATCTAGACCTATAGTCAACAACCACTAAGAATATTTCAGGCCTTTATAAGCGCTAAAAAACAACCTGAGCCAAGAAAATAACTATAAAGATCTAAAATAACTAGTGCTTTTACAGTGATTTTTTTTTTTTTTAATATCGATGCTTTGTTTGGTATTAAACAAGTCACAAACTACTCAAAACAGCATTTATCCCCGCAAAACAGATATTTGGGTTTATTTTACAATGCTTATAAATTATATAGGTTAAAAGTATTCTGAATGTTTTGATACCACACGCCATACCTACTGTTGTCTGAGCCCACCCCCGCCCCCCATGGTGTGAGTGATTTAGCCTTGAGTGTTGTGATCTATTTAGCATTGAGTGATCAGTTGTTTTTATTTTTTAAACGATTCCTTATCATCAGGGATTGAGACCGCTAAAATACCTTAAAAGCATATCCTTATCTTAAGTCTAACTCTTATGAGCTTTAAGACCCTAGAATGTATTTAAGTAAAACGAATGAACACATTATGTGAGAGATAAAATATAACCACAGCTTTTTTTTTTTTTACAAAAACAATTAACCTATACACACAAACACCCACACACACACACTCTTTTTTAATTTTATTTTTAATTAAATTTGAGGGGAGAGACAGACCCAGATACAGTGTGGATAACATAAGTACCCTATGCAAAACAGGCATTGTTAGGACCTAGGACCATTACAGACAACAGAACTTGTTGATCTTATAAAATGATTGGGCGAGAGAGAGAGAGAGAGACAGACAGAGACAGAGACAGTGTGAATATGATAAACACACTATTCAAAACTGACATTGCTAAGACCTGGGACCATTACAGACAACAGAACTTGTTGATCTTATAACGGTTTAGATTTACTAAACCATTACATGTATATTTAAAAAAGACCCCCAACCACTACAGGAAGAGCCGACCCATTCACACTCTACAGTTGACCAACAAGAACAACAAGAACAACAGGTTATGGGCGGCCTTGTTGTTCAGGGTTTTATGGGTGTACACTTTCTGACGGATATGACGTAGGAATAATTAAGGAAATAACTCTACCTAAAATCACGCCCCCCAATTATGACGTAGGAATATTACTAAGCTTAGGGCATACATCATAACAAAATAGGCCACGCCCAAAAAACCCTACTATCTACTCTCGGGAGAGGAAGTTCGTCTGTGCGACGAGCTTCTTACCCTGGGTGGAGAAAGACTACAGGGAGGGGTACGATCAGGACGAGGCAACCCGGGGCCTAAATGTGGAGACGGTGTGCGACTCTGTGCATTGGCCGGTTCCGGCTGTTCCTTTATGCTGTCAGGTGTCAGCTTTGCAGCCCACCGAGAGGCAGCTTTCAGGGCCCCTATTTGTTGCTTGAGACGTTCATTTTCAACTTCAGTTGATGTGAGTTCTCCCCTAAGCACCTGATTTACTCTCCTCATTTCTTCACTGTCCCTTTTTAAATGTATGACCTCGCCTTCGAGTATCTCCATTTTTACAGTGCCCAAATCTTTCTCCCTGACTGTTTTGCAAAGATGCATTTCCAAAACATCCCGGTCCTTCAAAACTATCCTTTCATTTTCAACCGCTTTACATCTGTCATTTTGCAGACCTTTTACTTGGATCAGAGTTGTTTCCAATTCAGCTTGACATTGTCTTAAATGATTTCCTAATTGCTCTCTCTGTTCAATTAAGTCCTCTTTTTCAGCATTCAACACAATGACTTGTTTTCCACAAGTATCTAGCTTTCCTTCAAATTCTAAAACCATTCCATGCCGTTTGGCTCTTTCTTCTTTTGCTTTAGCATACTTTTCTCCTAGCTTTTTCAGTTTTTCAAACTTGCTTATGCTCCAGTTCACTAAGCTTGAGCTCGCAAGTGCTAAGCTAGCCATAACTTTCACCACCTCTATTGACTCTTTTTCGAGTTGCGTCGTAGTGTCGTTTACCAACTGAGTTCGACGCGACTCTACTTCAAAGTCCAAACTGCCTAGGCATCCAAGGAATTCAGGAATCTCTGTTCCTGGTACCTTAACAATCAATGCTTCACATGGGGACATTTGGGTAATCATTGTTTTGGCTATTCAGTAACAACCCAACAGAACAGTACTCGATTAATCACCTAATGACTCTAATGCCAACGCTTAGGATATCAACAATTTATCACAAGTAACTAAAACAGACTTAACCTTTTGTGACTTTGGAAACCATACACATACCACGTGGGCAATTCTAGAGCGTCCTCTAGAGTACAAACAGTGTATCGTGCCTACAAAAGTTTTCTTGTTTCAAAACTTTGGAATCTGGATTTCTGGACAAAGCTATCCAATAACTATTACAGAAACTAGTTCTTTTCAGTCTAAGATTCCTCACACGAGGCACCAATTATGTAGCGTAAGGTACACTTATAAATTTCAATTAAAGAAGTGAATTTATAGTATCACCTTATCACTAATCCTGGAATCTTGTAGAACTCAATTTCTGTAATAATTGGACACAGACACCAATTCCAAAGATATAAATTGTCAAATTTATACAAAACAAAGACTAAATGTAGCACTACACTAACTATACAAAAGGGAAAAACTAATTAAAATTCAACTCTAGATCAACAAATCAAAGACAAATCACTTCCGTGACCAAATCAAAGACCATGGGATCGCATATGATAACACAAATCGTTATACACAAAAAGTTATAAACACATTGACTACAATACCGGTTAGTAAGACGAAGGTGAGTCTCTCGTTAGTATTATTAGTCAGACATTAAATAACTACGCAGGTTAGTATTTATGTCAGGTAACTTCTCGTTATATATATATCAGTCTCATTTACGTTTAGGTGCCGAGAAAGATCCTATCATTACTTGTTACCACAATTTCCATTAACTGATTATTATTCAATGATTAAGGATAGGCAGGGCCACCAATAATCTAATGTCTATTAACTTGTGTCAATTTCAGACTAAACAGTTAAACAGGAATGAGAAGATATTTCTCGGCGTTGACAGATTTTATTTCTAAAATTATCAACAAAACAGTTTAATGCAACACACATTTATATTTAAGAAAACTAAATGATATTACACATTCTAGAGTTATGAATCACAGATTAACATTTCTAATTGATTTCTCAAATGTCATGAATCATGAACTCCAAACTGTTAAACTTATCTGAACTTCGTCGCAGAGAGGCCTCTCTGTCTTCGGGCTCAGATAACAGCACACGGCACGAGGTCCGTGTGGTTGGGAACAAAGGCAGTCCGGTTCGGCTTTGTCCAAGAACTTCCACTCAGTCGATGCACCTGGAAGTTGGGGTTTCGCGAAAGTAGAGTCGTTTCCAAACAGATTTTCCACTGGTTTGGAGGCTCCAAGGTTGTGCACAAAATCTTCTTTGTAAGCAGGGGTTCCACCATAGTTACTTGAAGACGAAGTCTTTGAGGAAAGCAGGGCCCTGTTTGTTCCAAGGGTCAAGTTTCTTAAGACTCAAATAGCTATTTAAATGACTGACACTTTCGTATACAGTCGACTTAGTCAATTGTCCAGCTGTAAAACTCCACTGATCACGTGGGCACAGGCGGGCAGCGCAGTCTGTAAAGTTCTTTATTTAATAAAGTCCTTTAAAAGAATTCTTCGTACGGCTCAATCTCCTTCTCCCAGTTTAACTCTTCTGTTGCCGGCAAAGACTTGGTTGGTTTCTGGTTCCGGTTCTGGCAACAGAGCTACAGGTTGAGCTGTGGCAGCGAGTTACTGGTTCAGGTGAGAGAGAGAGAAAGAGAAAGACTGTCCGCTGTTCCTTATAGTCTGTCAGATCAATAGGTGATTGGTTCCTGAGTTCTTGAGATTGGATTTCGGTTTCAGCCCCCAGTGTCCTATTGGAGGGGGGCTTGATTTATGACTGATGTCAATCCATGCCATCTTTTGGAAATGCCGGTTGGCCTGGGTTCGTAGCTCTATGTCGGGATTTCGGCTCTCATCCACTTCAAAGAGTTTTTATCACCTACAGGCCCCTTTCTCCAGACATCTCATAGCAGAATTCCAAACTATTTGGCCTCTTCTCGGTGCCATCCACCCAAGACTGTCACTTTGATGCAAACCAGTTCCAAGCTGATGAGCTAAGGAAATCTGATAACTTTGGGGGGGGGAGAGGTCTTCTTTAGATCAGTGCTTCAGCTCAGAGCCCAAATGCTCTTATCCAAATACACCCAACATAAGGCTACACTATCACCTTTCACAGGTTGACAAACAAGATATTTAACAAGTTTTCACAGGAACACTCGCGTTACTAAAACATGTCCATGCATACCCCTCCTAACCGCAGTTCCCTTGACCCCTCGCTTTACAACAAACGGGTTCACGCCCTACTACAGTACTGCTTAACATCACTAAGAAAGTTAACCTCGGGCAATCACAGCCAGATGCGAAACTCACCGTTTAATCTTGCCCTGTAATTGGACAACAGTACGATACCGGTGCATAGATGCAATGGATTACATGAGGCAGGAGACGCAGCCAGGCTTACTGAAACACCAGCTTATGAAACCACCGCGGACAAAACGGCCTGTCAGTCCAATAGCGTCTCACTAAACAAAAGACTACTAGCCTGGACATGTGCACAGGTCTCAAAACTATGGGGTGCCGTTTGTGTCATTCATTATTTCTTGCATATAATGAGTTTTGTCCAACGAAATGTCCACTTATTTCGTGCTTGGCAATTTTGTGGACGAAAAGTAAAACGTTGCCTTATGTGGACGAAATGAACAGCCGAGTATGTATTATATCAAGGAAACGATGTGCACAAAATGTATTTTTCCTTACCAGTCTACCTGTCGCCAGCCCTACACCTGATGCAAAATAATTAGCCTTCATGATGGAACAGGTGACTGATCAAGGAGTTAGAAACTTGCAGACGCAATCAGGACAGGTACATCTAATACAACACAATGAATATGGTGTAGAAAAAATCATTTCATCATTCAACATGATTATAAATCTTTCACAATTACTAATTGTGTTGCAAATACTCAATTGTGGGCTATATAATATTACTATTATAACTGCGGGTTGGCAGTCGGAGAAGTAAGTATTTATAGCTTAATTTTACAGCTTAAATGCTGTATATGTATTTAATAAGTATTTTGTAACATAAGAACGGATATGCGGGAGAAATTCACGTACACACAGAGATTTACTTTTTAATTTAAAAAGCGGCTATGGTGGTTCTAGTGTTAAGTCTAGAACCAGTTAAAGCAAGACAATATAGATCTGCACATACAGGATGCAACATGGCAATTTGTGGGTGTCATTTCCGTAACATTAACAGTATGTGTTTATTTATATACAACCCTAGGTGCAGCATAGCAAACGGGTTTTGTTTTTAGTAGATTGTGATGTTGGAATACCTGGCAAGGGGCAGAAAGTGTATAACCCATGTCCAGAGAAACAGAGTCGTACACTCGAGGGCCAGCAAACAGAATCCACAGGACAAGGCAAGAGGAATGTGGTCCAGGGGCGGGCGGGCGGGCAAGCAAGTCCGTTAAGAGCAACTCGAGAAGCGATGGTCCAAAAACAGCCACCACAATACACACCGCTACAGAATGCTTGGCGATAACTCTAGGAAGAGATTAAGACTTAGCATTAAGTGTTGGGAACAGGGGGGTTAAATACTGAACAGAGGGAAGCTGGGGACAGGGATGTGTAGTGTTGGGCCAATGGGAGCGGAGTGCTAATGGTGGAAGGGAGCGAGAGCGGAGCTCTGTAGGAGCATTATAAGTTGTACACTGTTAAGGAGTAAACATTAATGAATAAAAGTTATGAAACTACGCCTGGTTTGTCTGCATAGAAAGAACAAACACAACATGGTGTCAGAAGTGGTTGTTGGCGAAAACAGACGGAGCTAGCAAGAGAAAGACTCTGCAAAAATCCAAAAGTGCAAAAAAGTGAAAGTGAAAAAGTGAAAAAGAAAAAAGCCGCTGCTACATGAGACAAGAAAAGGAATCGTGAGTGAGGGAAACAACAAGCCCAGTTAAAGTGAAGCTGAGGAGCAACTTATTCACATAAGAGAGAATATTGTTCCAGATAATCAGCAACTATACCAAGTAACAGAAATTCTTGTACTACGAGTGTTTACTGTTATGGATAAGTTAAGTCCACCCACACCTACGCAGTTGATTGGCAATCTTGCTGATAACTGGAAACGTTTCAAGCAGAGATCTTGCTGCAAGTGGAGCTGGGGGAGATGACGAAAAATTGAAAGCGTCCATTTTACTGCATGTCATAGGGGATGATGCTTTGGACATTTATAATAGCTTTCAAACTGAGGAGCCAAACTTAACTTTGAATGTGCTGATGGCTAAGTTTGAGGAGTACTTTGTTCCAAGACAGAACATTACATTTGAAAGATATAAGTTTTTCTCCTGTGATCAGAAACAAGGAGTAAGTTTTGATCAGTATTTAGCTGAGCTACACACACTGAGTAAAACATGTGACTTTGAAATTTGAAAGACTCTTTCATCAGAGACCGAATAGTCTGTGGAGTACCTGACAATAGCCTTAGGGAGAGATTATTACGGGAGCAAGATCTGACACTGGAAAAGACAGTGAACATGTGTAGAGCAGCAGAAACCACACGTGCACAAGCTAAGGAGCTGCACAGGGATGAGACAGCCGTGCATGCATTAAAGAGAGAGGAGCAGCACACAAAAGACTCAGCAAAACAAAAGAAACAGAGAGAGAACATCCCTGACAACAAATGTGGCAAATGTGGAGACAGACACAAACCAAAGTCATGTCCAGCATTTGGCAAATTATGTAATAATTGTGGGAAAAGGAATCATTTCTCAAAATGCTGCAGAGCTGAAGCTGCAAGGAAAAAGGTTCATGAAGTCAGAGAAGAGGCAGAAGAATTCTTTGTTGATTCTGTGCAGAGTTGCAATGAAAAAGTGGAATGGATTGTGCCATTGGCTGTAAATGAGACCATAATAATACCATTTAAGCTTGATATGGGAGCCCAAGTAAACCTGCTATCCATTGATGACTACAAAATCCTAAAAACAAAGAGCAAAATCCACCCTGTGAAAATGAAAGTGACTGGCTATACCGGAGAAAGTGTACCAGTCAAAGGAGGCTGCATAGTAACCTTCGAACACAGGGGACAGCAGATCAAGGCACAGTTACTGATCGTGGAGAAGAGCGTAAAGCCAATCCTGGTAAAGAGAGTGTTTGTAGTCTAATCAAATCAAAATGACCATAACACACTCCTGAAGGAGTATGCAGATGTGTTCAAGGGACTTGGATGTTTACCTGGTGAACACAAAGTTGTCCATGCCTGCAGGAAAGTTCATTTTGCACAGAGAAAAACTCAAGGAGGAACTTGCACGAATGGAGAAAATGAACGTAATAAAGAAAATAGATGAACCTACAGACTGGGTGAGCTTGCTGGTGATAGTGGTCAAGAAAAACGGACAGCTGAGGACATGCCTAGACCCAAGGAATCTCAATAAAGCAATTAGGCGAGAGCACTTCAAGTTGCCCACAAGAGAAGAAATCGTGTCGGAGTTTGCTGGTGCCAAGTGGTTCAGTAAACTGGACGCGTCTTCAGGCTTTTGGCAAATGAAGCTAGATGAGGCAGGCTCAAAGCTATGCACCTTCAACACACCTGGAGGCAGGTACGGATTTCTTTGTCTACCATATGGGATTCTATCAGCACCAGAGGTCTACCATAAGACAATCCACATGCTATTCGAGCACATACGAGGGGTAGAGACAATGATGAATGACATCATCGTATGGGCGTCCAGACGAGAAGAACATGACGCACGAGTGAAACAAGTGCTAGACTTGACACGAGAAGTAAATTTGAAACTAAATAAAGACAAATTTGAGTTTGGCGTGAAAACACTTACCTTTGTGGGAGATGTCGTCTCTGAGGCAGGAGTAAAGGCAGACCAGAGGAAAAAATCAGCCATCGAGAACATGGAACGTCCCCAGAACAAAGATGATGTGAGACGGTTTCTAGGGATGGTGACATACCTGGCAAAGTTTATTAATGTTAATCAGACTGCAAAAATATGATGATATATACACTGGGAAAACTCATGTTTGCAGCTGATACTCTCTCGAGCTGTAGACAAGAAAGAAAGCACAGATAATAAAAAAGTGCAGAAATACAGGCTTATATAGACATGATTGTGACATCACTTCCTATGTCTGTTGAGAGAACTGAGCAGATCAGACAAGAGACTCAGATGAATCAGATGAAACAATGAAAGAGCTCAAGGAGAGCATATTAAAGGGATGGCCTGAACAGAAGAACGACTGTACGAGCAGGATACAAAATTATTGGACATGCAGAGCAGAACTCTCGGTTGTGAATTACATTGTATTCAAGGTGTTGGGTAGAGCTAAGGGGACTGTAAACCTTAGGGGTGGTGCTGGAGTGTGTTCGCTCCTGGGTGTCGGTTAGGACACAGATGACTCAGACGACGATGTAATGTTGACTTTGAGTTTAATGGAGAAAGGCAATTTAGAACAGTACAGGTCCCAGCACAGCACATGGGCAAAGGCACTTAATTAACTGACCATCCTGTGAATAGCCAGCTGAAGTGATGGATAATTGTGTATCTATTTGAATGTATGTGTATGTGTGTGTGGTCTACAAAGGAATAAAGAAAGATACAATTACTATACATAACACATATAAAACTATAATTCACATTTAATAATACTATCTCCTACTGACACATATACATATATATTATATCCTAATTAAGTATAAATAAAGTAATTCTACTAGGCGTATAATATTATAAACTTAAGAAGAATAACTAATTGAAGATCAAAGGCTGCTGCCGCTAGGAGCCCTGAGTTTAACACCGACATCTTCCGACCTGATTCAAACACTAACGAGACATGAAGGTAAGCAACCTGTCCGTTTACTATCAGGGTCACAGCTGTATGTACAGAACCTGAAAATATAGCGATATAACAGAAATAGTAACACGTTAACAAGCAAGAAATAATAATAATAATAATAATAATAATAATAATAATAATAATAATAATAATAATAGCCGGAGTCTGAACGATCGCCCACACATTGCGATTTAAACAGGCTATCTTTGCGGTGTAATAATCCACCAAATAAACGGAATAACTAACTACAGTTTGCATCTACTAACACATAAACAAGCGCAGAGGTTACTTAGAGTTCGTCAGCGACGCGCACTGCTCTGGCTGAACACTAATAATCAATGAAACAGCAGCGAGCAGAGTTTACTCTCTTGACTCGCGTCACTGAAAGGCGGAGCTACAGATCTTAAGCAGAATGACGCAATCTATAGCAAATCTGTAGCCTTTTGTACACAAGGGAAACAAGTTTGTAATCACGACAGCATTGTGCAAGGAAATGCTAAAAAAAATACATGAAGGACATTTAGGTGCAAACGCAGAGCACGAGAAGTTATGTATTGGCCGGGAATTAACCAAGATATCAGCCAGACCATAGCTTCATGTGAACTATGTCTCACCTACAGACTCAAACAGCAAGCAGAGCCGCTTATGCCTCATCCTGTGCCCGACAGACCGTACTTCAAAGTCGGAACAGACCTGGTTGACTGTAATGGGATAAGTCACATAGTAGTCACTGATTATTACTCTAACTACCCAGAAGTAGCAACACTACAGTCAACATCCAGCAAAGCAGTCATTACATACCTGAAGACAGTCTTCGCAAGACATGGGGTCCCCTGTGAACTGGCCCTCAGTTCTCAAGCAGTGAGTTTGCTTCCTTTGCTAAGGAATGGGGATTCCAACACACAACCTGAAGTCCGAATTGCCCAAGATCCAACGCTCTTGCGGAGAGCTCAGTCAAAATTGTCAAAAGTCTGATGAAAAAAGCATGTGATGGAAAGGAGGACTTCCAGAAAAGTCTCATGATATACAGGAGTGTGCCACTGCAGAACGGCCTGTCACCAGCCCAGGTGTTGATGGGACGACGCATACGCACCAAGCTTCCAATACATGAAGACCTGCTGACACCTAAGGGAGCACACAAAGTCAAACACACTAAAGTGGAGCTAAAGAAGAAACAAAAACAGCAACATGACAAGAGTGCTGAACAACTACCCAACTTGAGGCCTGGAAATAAAGTATGACTCTGAGACTACTCCACAGGAACTTGGACACAAAAAGGACGTGTGCAACAAGAAATTGCACCTCATTCTTATCAGATCCAGACAGAGCATGGAACAGCTCCGAGGAGAAACCGAGTGGATATTCGACTTCAAACATCAAACCAAGAGACTGATACCAATCAAAATGGCACTTCAGAAGGTTCAAAAGTTACCAACAGCAAACAAGTTGACAGCAGTTCCCTGAATCAGACTGACTCGGGTCTGACAGCTGTACGCAGTACATCAGTGGAAATATTTAGCAGGCCACGAAGGGCTGTAAAGCCTCCTGAGAGACGTATTGAAAATTGCTAAATTGCAATAGCAAATGGACTGTGGTTAGACAATAACTTGATTTTACTGTTTATATATATATATATATATATATATATATATATATATATATATATATGTATAAGTGAAATTGTATGCAGTTGTGTAAACAGCAAGTTATGTTGTGAATGGTGTATACAGAGTAGAAAGGAAAAAGTGAAACAAATCTGTTCTGTTTAAAAACTTCTTTATTTACAAAGAAAAGTATTTTATTTTAAAGGGGGGAAGATGTGTTGATACATGTTATTGACAAAGACTCCAGTTCCCAGTACTCACAGGGGGAGTGACGATACGGAAGGAAGGGAGCAGGAGCGGAGCTCTGTAGGAGCATTATAAGTTGTACACTGTTAAGGAGTAAACGTTAATGAATTAAAGTTATGAAACTATGCCCTGTTTGTCTGCTTAGAAAGAACAAACAACACTGTAGGAGCGAATAATTTCTCATTCATTTTGCGGCTTATTTGTACTTTTATTTGTGTGAGAAAATAAGTATCAGAAATAATTAATTGTTGTACAAAAAACAAACAAAAAAAAAACCTTGTTGAATACACCCCATTATGTTTAATGTATTATGTAAGGTAGCACTATATTTTTAAAGGTATGGCAGTAAGCAGTAAAATAATCCTAGACGGATATTTAGGGGACATCGCGCTACTGTTGTATATTTTTAGACAAACCAATCATCATGCAGCATGGCAGCGCTTGATTATAATATCCACAAGTATAGTAGCCCATTGTTGTATTCAATAACTGCATATACAGTGTGTTAAATAGACAGTTGGATGTTCATATTTAGACAGTTGTCATAGATTCTGAACTGAATTGCTTTGCTGGGCTGATCTGCGCACAATGACGGCATTCTTCACAACGTAACACACCCTATAGGCCTATTATTTGGTTGGTCAAGCGTGTTTTGTGGACTACTGTATGTAGTTACTGTACTATTACCTTCATAAATAAACTAGATGAGACTAGATGAAACTAGAAACTTTGATGAGAAAGCCTCTCTCCCCCTTGTTGCGAGGAGTGCAGGGGGGAGCTCAGACTTGTTCTTTCTAACTGTGCCAACCATCTTCCTCTTCAGGAGCTGCTGGCTGAGTTCATAAGAGGTGAAGAAATTGTCACACGTGACATTGTGCTTCCTCAGTCCATCTGTCAAAACAAGCACAACCCGCATCCCCTGGTTCTTTTCCAGGCCTCCACTGGTCGGCTTCCCTGTGTAGAATCTTCCAAGCGTAGCTGGATTGTGTGTCACAAGCTACCCATATCTTGATGCCATACTTTGCAGGCTTGATGGTGTGTGTGTGTGCGTGTGAGTGGTTTTTGTGGTGTGTAAATGATTTTATAATTGCCGGGTCAAAAATGACCCTAAGACAATCTTTGTACCCTGGTGGTGTACAGCTTTCATGGAAACATGAACAAAGGTGATGTTTCACTTGTTCTAATGTTGGGGTCACTTGGGAAAAGTCATAAAATTTCAAGTTGAAAAAATATTATTTAGGGATTTTTCTCTGCTGTTAAACATAGTGGCGGGTCATTTTTTACCCTTAAGACGACACAAGGGTTAAAGCATAAGCTTGTTACACTTATTAATATGCACACTATGCTTCATTAACCACTCTAATAGTTCACAGCAAAACCTAAAAGATATCAGTTTGTCAAAGTCACAAAAAAATGTCCTGCAGCACTTCATACTTTTTTTATAAAACCATGATTGATGTCCTTAGACAACATCCAATCCATTCTGAAGAGTGAAATTAGTAAAGTCAAGATTCTTCCATTCCCTCTGTTGATTTTTGTCCAACATAGCAACATGATATTGGGAATAACGGTCACTAAAGATATGCTCTGGTCCCAGCTTTGACAAAAAAAGGAAAAATCAAATAAATCTAATATCATTTAAAAACATATATTTTCTGTTCAGTTTCTTTTCATTGTCCTGTTCAAGTCCCAACACATACAGAGCAGTTGTGTTTAACAGCTTTGTTGCATTGGAAAGACAGACTGGTTTAGCTTATGTTCTACACGTCTAGGATTGATCGTCCAGTGTGATGGTGTCCAGAGAGTGCTGGACTCTTCAGGAAACCTTTTCAGAGAACTACACGGCTGACACTTGCTCTTCTGTGAAAGAGAACGGAGAAAAACAGCATTACTACTGCAGCAAAACGTCAATCTGCACATCTGTCTCAGTTTTTAAAGCAATGCTTTTAGCTTTTACAAAGATAATGTTTGGATACGTGCACCACAGAAAACCGATGCTGCGTTACATGATTGCACGGACTCCCTTTTTCACACGCAAAATTACATTGAGAGCAGCAGACGTGGACGGTCACTATACTTCTGAGTTTAGCCAGTATTATTTGTGCTCATTCCCGTTGTCTGGCAAACCTGTCGGCTACAAACCCAACGCATTGCACATCACTGTCACAGTGCTCACACACACAGAGAAAGAGGCCCAGTCCACACAAAACGCGACAAAGTCAGCAGTTTCCAAATCGACCCTATCATTTAAAACTCACCATTTACATTTTCAAAGGAGCACAATCCGCCGGTTGTTGTGGTTGGATCGATCCATAATATTGTTAGCAATGTTACAATTTCCCGAATTACTTAGCTAGCTAGCGTTACCTAACGTTAACTAATTTGGCTCAGACTACACTGTGCTAACACCTGCCACTGTCACGCAGCAGTGACGCAGATGGAAAGGGCTGCGCTGATTCTGCGCGGTGATGTTCTTAAGGTTGTTAAGGTGGGGCTCAGGTGGGGTTAACACGATTCTTGGTGGGGCTGTAGACCATCCCAGCCATACCCTGCCTCCGCCCCTGCAAACGACACTTTCTGCCGTATGCCGTAAAATACACACGTTTCACGATGAATAATCCAGTAACAGAAGCTACAATATAGCAGGTGTGCACGTTTCAGTCATGGCGTTTATGGACGCATTTATTAAAGAAGTCCTTCATGTTGGGAAACCAAGATCTGCTGTATTTATTTATTTATTCATTCATTCATTTAACTTGTAAATGGGCACACATTAACTAAATCGTGTTCGCCTTCATGCTGATTGTCTCTGCGGGGCTGTTATACAACAGACCTGCACACCATTCACAAAACGACAGCCTGAAACACCGTCCAGTTGTTCATAAAAAATGAATAATATCGGCTGCTACCGATCAGATTATTATCCTTCAGTTTATTTTTAACTAGTCAGGGCTGCACCGGTCCTGTGAAATCCAAGTTTTTAATACACTTGGATATTAACTGTAAGTAGTAATTGTTTCTGTACGTGGTTTTCACTCCATGCTGCTAATAAAACTGTAATTTATTTGTGATCACACACAGCACTTGAGATTATATCTTCCAACAAAATGTATCTGATCTCTTCCCTGTCTGTCTCAAATCCTGTAATTGGTGGGGTGACGGGCGCTCACGGCCGCGTCTGGCAGCAGACAGTTGAACCTCCTGTTTAAGTGTCCGGGGCCGGACGCGTCCGCCTGTGGAAAAGGGGCATATGTGTAACAATATAGTAATATAGCTATCGGTATCAACATTACTTTACCACCTGGTTTCCAGCAGCTATACTCAGGCTAGACGACTGGCCTGGCCAAAAACTTTGTGTAAACGTTGAATAAATTGAAATAAACAAGCCTTTGCTCCTCCCCTGCTCTCGTACACTACAGCTTTCTGGAGGAAACACTTTTTTTCTTACCTTGAAACTGTGCTGTGATTATTCCAGCAGTAATTCTTCTCCTGATCTCAGCTGCAATTTCCTCTTGAAACTCGAATACTTTGGTATCTCGAATAGATACGGTATAGCGAATAGATATGGTATATCTCCAAGCTTCACAGATGTGATGTTACTTTTTCGTTATACCAGTCTGAATGTCTGACTTCTGCCTTCGATTCATAAACTAACAACTTGATCATGTGACATCATAGCCGCTACTGACGTCATAGCTAGCAGTAAAGTTTACTGGGCATTGTGTCGTGTATGTCAACGAAGTCCTAACCGGAGGTGTATGTGTGATACTTGCTACTGACCAAGTGCCCCAGGCCCCCAACTGGGCACAGTTGCAGGCCGTCCAAAGAGTGCCCGATTTACCGTCTGTTACAGAAATTGTCCAAATACATGATTAAATACTCACAATAGCATTCTCCCATTTGGTTGTTCTGTTTATTTATTTATTTGACGTACATGTTTGTTCTAGGTGAAGACAGAAAACAAGAGAAAGGTGCTTAGTTTTATGATTGCGATTATGCTATTCACTAAAAGGTGACATTGAGACTTGCTATTTCAAAGACAACTCCCACAACAAATAGAAATAACCCACCCTTTTAGCAAAATTAAGTGACAATAACGTAATTCTGGCCAGTAGGCACATTTTTGTAGCAGAAGCAATACATGTTTAAATTATTAAAGTGCCATATAATTCAATCTTTTGTACATTTAATTAAAATACATATAAGTGGGATATATTGCCTTACAATTTCAGGGCTGCGAAACTGCAATAAGGTGCACACGAATAAAGCTCATGTATATAGGCTATAATAAAACAACACATGCCTGGAATAGGTTTTATGGAGGTACGGGAACTTGATACCGAATTTTAATTTTGTTTTGTTGTTTTCTTACATTGATTTTGTTTTGATTTACACCCACATGCTGCATTTCCAATCAAGCCCATAATGTTAGATGTTTCAGGCATTCCACTTTTTCAAGCAATCCGGTAATAATGGGTCTGTAAAAAAAAAAAAAAATCCTTACAATTATACACGAGGTGGCGCTTCTTCTTCACAGCAATGACTCCAGTGATCTCACCATGTCTCTCCGCTGTCAGATCATGTTTGCAGTTTACGAACATCCCATGCTGGGTGACTCATGGGTAATTTGTACGAATGCAAATAATGTTTTAGTGTACTGTGCTGTATTGGAGTTCATACAAAAAATACATCATTTATTAATTAAATACGTAATACGTAATTCAATTGGATACTGTATTGTCTTGAAGAACTGCATTTCTTTGCCTGTGAGTCTGTGTGAACAAGGTCACTGTCTCACTGTGCTACAGTACTGTGCTATAGTTCAACTTTGATACCTAGAAGAACAGTTTGATAAGAACCAGTTTTCACCAGCAGTTTGGGCTTGATACATCGTACAAACCCCCCTTATATTAAACATTACGTATGCCTTAATTCTCCCAGATTTGACTATATATGGGTCTTCCTGAGCAGCTGTCAGGCAGAAACCGAACTTGCAATCATTACGGGACAGACATGTGAGCCTGTTATCTTTCTCTCCTGTCTGGTCTGCATAAAAGTGTCTGTAGTTTGTAACTTCTCTAAGACTGTTCTTGAGATTGCCTCTTGAACCTCTTCCTTGCAGCTGCTTGTAATAAAAACATTTTGATTGGAGGTGAATCTCTCCCTGGATTTCTACTACTCTTCAGTTGGCGTCATGAACAGGATGGTGGCTTCGGTGTCCCAGACTTTGGTGCCAGTGCAGAGCAGGATAAAGGCTGAGTTTAGGATTTTCAATACCACCCTGTAACTTAGTCTTCTGCATGGGTATCAATAGTCACCAGGGGCACCATCCCACTATCAAGAATAAAAGAGTGCAGTAAGTCCAGAGAGATTTTCTGTGTTTCCAAGTCAAAATGTCCTGGGTTTTGGGGCTTTTTGCCCTGCATGGGCACCAAAATCCTGCAGGGATTGGTGAGGTCATGTTGCAGCCATTGTTCCGTTGCAGTGTGCGGTTCAGGCACTGCAGTTGGGATACAGAGACTGCAGTGTGGTTGCAGGTAGGGTTGCCACCTTCAATGTGGAAAAATAAGGGACACCTTGCCAGCGGCCCCATGCCCGGAGGACACGAATCAAGCGGGGGTCTGGGGGTCTGGGGGTCCTCACCCATGAGATTTTGAGTGTCTAACACTTTATTTCCTGCATTCTGGTGAATTTTTATGCACCAATTTGTGCTTTTTATGCATCAATTTCAAAGTCCTCTGTTACTCTCAACATGAAAATAAAGGAAATAAAGAGTCAATAAGAGTAAAGCACAGTTGCATCAATTATATTAAGGATTAAAACATCAGATCATAGACATGGGCAAAATGTTTGGTCTGTCAGAATAAACTATTTTGTATATTTGGAAGAAGCAAGAACCCATTGATAAACTCGGATATAACAAATGACCTGGTAGACCACAGAAACCACTGTGGTGGATGACTGAACAAAACATTTATTTGTGAAAATAAATTCCTTTTTTTACTGTCAAATGGATCAGAACAACTCTCCTGGATGTAGGCACTGAAATAAAAATCAACCTATTGAGTTGAGTGAAATGTGGAGGAACAAAATAATTATTAATTTATCTAGGTTATGTGTTCTTTGTGAATGTGAATTCTCTCTCTACCCAACCCACCCCCCACCCTCTCTACTTTTCCTTCCATGTGTACATTTTGTTGTTCCTTGCTGCCTGAAGCAATGCCATGTCCTTCAGAAGTCCACGGTATCATGAACTGAGTGACTCCACTCTGCCCTCTGCTGCTCGGACGTGGTGTCCCCTGCTGAATGGTGCTTCAGGTCGCACAGTCCACCATGGGCGACAGAAAATGCTCTCTGGTACTTGTGTCCACTGACAGGACTGACCCACTCGTGCTCCGACAGCCACTCAGTCCTGTTTCTGGACAGCCTCTTTCTGGACGTTATTCGCCGACATTTTTAAAAACCACGCATCTGAGTCTCAGTACCCAGGGCAGCAATGCGGTGAGTGACAGGGACAGACACTCACCTGTCAGTCTGATTTAATACTCTCCGCTATGTGTCATGAAACTCTTTTGGTTTTATTATTTCTCATGTCATTACAAGCATGTGAAAACATAGTGTATGCATGCGAGTAGGGTGTGCACGAAAATACGGGACAAATCACGTCCTGTATTGATTCATTGACGGGATGGGTGGCAACCATAATTGTATCCCACAACGATTTCTACTTTTCAATATCTGGTCACCATATAAGACTATTTGATAGATATTGTAAAGACGTTTGTTCACATTAAATAAAATGGCAAAAAAAAAAGGTATTTCAGCCTCCAGTTTTTTAACACTAAATCCCAGAATGCCAACATAAGAACATAAGAAAGTTTACAATCGAGAGGAGGCCATTCGACCCATCGTGCTTGCTTGGTGTCCATTAATAAATAAGTCATCCAAGGATATTATCCAGTCTATTTTTAAATGTTCCTGTAAGATATTATTTGTTAGAATATATTTGTATATGGAAAATTCTATACCATCTGGTTTGGTAGAAGAAACAGACTTCCTCCCTTTTATCTGGTAGCCCTGGTAGCCTCTGGTAGGCCCTGGTAACCTTATCTGTATGTCCAGAAAACCAAAAGGGACCTGTCCTCTTATTGGCTCCTAGTCAAATTCGAAATTACCCCCACTTCTAAATTACTTGAGCATAAGGCACCCAAGTCATGGTGGTGGAAAAATACTATTGGTTGGAAGGAAACCTTATAAAAGAATTTTAGTTCTCTTAACTTCTTCATTCTGCAACGAGACACAAGAGAGAGCTGGAGGGAGACAGAGAGAGACACATCGCTTCCTGCCTGACCAGACTGGCCTATAAGCTGTACTGTGAGGAGAAAGAAGAAAATGGGTATTATCTGTTTCTAACTGTAATCCAGCAGAAGCTTAATATTACTTATTTTCAGTAATATAATTGAATGATATTAGTTTCCTATTTTTGTCAAAATAAATGATTATTGCACATCTGTGACTTGACCGCATCTTCCCTCTAAAAAGAATCTTAAAAGAGAAACCAATTGACCTATGAGTTTTCAGTTGAGCTATTTATTTAGATTGACTGAAAAACCAAGCATTCCAAATTCTCTTACATTCCTAAATTTTCAGCTTCAACCACATCTCTGGGGAGTTTGTAAAATAACATGAAAACATTATACAGACATATAAGTGGCTTAGACAATATTTAATAATATTGCAATGATGTAGTGTAGTATATTTCAGTATAGTGTAGTGTAATGCAGTGCAGTATCGTAGTGTATTGACCAATTGGCTGCATGTAAAAACAGAGGAGGCTTAGATAAAAATAGGAGAATAGGACTTAATTTAAGAAAGACAGAGGAGGGGGAGGAAGAGGTAGAGAGATAGGAGGGGGGGAGGAAAGCGAAAGAGGAAGCGAGGCAGAGAGAAGATAGTAGAGAGAAGAAGAGGCAGAGAGGAAGGGGAAGGGAGAGAGAGGGTGAGTGTTTGCGCTGGCTAGCTGCATTCCTCGGCTGCAGAACACATCAAGTAATAAGAGAGAGTCGTGATCTGATGCAACAGATTTATTTTTCCCCAGAGCAACACAGCCTTTACAGACACAATGTTTTGGTCTCTGTTTTGTCTCCTACTGTGGGGCCAGGGCACTCCCAGTCTCCCCAATTGTGTTGATTGAAGTCATCGGTGGGCGGTGGACAGTAGCAGATGTCCAGCCCTGGAGTGGCCCTAGGTGAAGAACCACTGCAGTAATCACTGTGATATACCATAGTACACCGTGGAAAACCATGGTACACTATAGTATGTTATGGTAAATACCAAAATGGTGCTCTGTTTTATTTTCTCAGGACACCCTGGTATTTTACTGTGAGAGCACAAGAGAGAATTAAATCAGTTTCAGTTACATTTCAACAACAGCAGTAAGAGCAACACATGGTAAAGGCAATTTCCCAGACTGCACAGATGACTGGCAGTTCTACACATCAGCACAGACAGCGCAACCCCAACCACATTCATTGTATTGCACTGCAGTGGGGTGTCATCAGTTGCTCTGTTAGTTGACAAACCAGCCCTGCAGATCCTGGTACACCTTCCTGGAGGGCGCATTGTGGTACTGGACGCAGACCTCACAGATCCTGCCTAGCCAGCCCCTGTACTCCTGCACCTCCCAGTCACGGTGCCACTGGAAATACTGCTGGTAGCGTGTCTCATTGGAGGCCACTGCGCGCAGGAATTCAGCGAGCTCCTGAACAGAGGGGAAGTCGTCCACATGAATAAAGGAGTTGGGGGGGGCCACGGCCTCGTAGTCGGAGCGGGGGGCACCCAGCACCACGGGCACCGTGCTGGCCGTGTAGGAGTTGCGCCACAGCTTCTCAGTGATGTAGTCGCGGTGCACTGAATTCTCAAATGCCAGGTAGAAGCGGTACTGTGAGATGGTGCTCCACAGCTTGCGTTGGTCCAGTGGCTTGTTCACAGAGTGTCCATACATGTCCAGGGGAATCAGCTCACTCAGCTCCTTGGCAATCGTGGTCCTCCTGTGTCTCTCCTTGTAGTTGCTCACCACCCAGCAGGCCAGCTTGTCTGAGCGCTTCTGGGGGATTGTGTAGCTGCTGCTGCTATTCCCCCTCCTGGGTATCCGCTTCCCGTAGGGAACGTAGATGTCTGCATTGCGCTGGTAGGTCAGGGTCCAGTTGAAGAGGCCGTTGAGCCAGGTCAGGTTTCCGATGCGGGATGGTGATTCCACACACATCCAGACCCACTTCTGTCCAGGAGGCCGGGGCCGGTTAATGGGCAGAACCACGGCCCGGCTGGTGATCTCTCGGTGGTGGAAGATCACTGCGTCCGCCTGCTCATAGAGGGAGCGGTTGTCAGTGAGATGGCAGCTGGGGAGGCCATTGTTAGTGTTGCACACGTCACCATGCAGGGGGTAGGCATAGGCAAATGGCCAGTGCCAGACCAGAACGGTGACGTTGTGGGGGCGGGGGGCTCCTCTGCCCTGGGGCAGCAGCTGCGGGTTGTACCAGATCAGCAGGAGCACAAGGAGCAGAGGGAGGAGCAGGAGCTGCAGGCGCGGTGCTGGCAGCAGCACCTTGAACATCTGTTCCATGATGGAGAGGTGGAGAGGAGGAGAACGGTTGCTTTGCAGTGCTGAAATGTATTTTGTCCCTCCTTGAGTGCCTGTGGTCCTTCTGCCTCTGTGTGCAAGAGCATAGGCAATGGATGAGGTTGTGAGAGAGAGGGAGAGAGGGATTAATACAAAACAAGAACAGATGAGCCAGCCCTAAAAATGAAAGAATCATAGGATGAAGAAGATGAAAAAGAAGAATAAAAACAATAACTGCTACTACTGATTATTAGTAGTAAATGGTGTGTTAAATATCTCTTTAAATACCTTGCTTGCCACAGTATTCAGACCCTCTAACAGTTTTCACATTTTGTTGCTTTAAAGCTTGCAGTCATGACACTGTGAAGTAGGAATTATTGTACTACAAACACAACCTACTCCACATGTTCAAAGCAAACAAAAAAGTAAATAGATAATTAATATGAAATAAAATTGGAAAATTCATGATTTCATAAGTATTCAAACCCTTTGCTGTTGTTAAATTAACTCAGGTGCACAAAATGACATTAACAAGCCACACACTGAATGGCCTCTGCCTGCATGCAGTAATAGTGGTTCTCATGATTTCAGAGTAAAACCACCTGTCTCTGTCAGACTCCTTGGTCAGGAGTGAATTTCAAGCATTGACTCAACCATGAAGACCAAGGAGCTTTCAAAGCAAGTCTGAGATACAACCATTGAAAAGTACAGGTCAGGAGAAGGTTACAAAAATCTACTCAATCATCAAGAAATGGAGGTGCGTCGTACCACTCAGACACTGCCTGGATCAGGCCATCTCTCCAAACTGAACAGGTGGTGAAGAAGGAAACTGGTGAGGGACACCACTGTGAGGCCAATGATAAATCTGAAAGAGCTACAGAGTTCAATGGCTGAGAAGAGAAAAAATTGCACTTTTTCACTCAACAATATCCAGAACACCACAGAACATTACTATAAATATGCCATCTCAAAGCACCTGAGTGATCCTGCACAAAAATGGCAGAAGGAGTTGTCAGACAAGACTGAACTGAAACTTTTCGGACTAAATGCCAAGCATTAAGTTTGCCTCAGGCCCAACACAGCACATCTCCCAGTCAACACCATGCCTACATTGAAGCCAGCTGGTGGCAGCATTGTGTTATGGATAGAGCACAAGGTAAAAACTAGAGGAAAACCTGTTTCAGTCTGCTCAAGGCTTAAAACTGGGGTTAAAATTCAACTATCAGCAGGACAATAATCCAAAGCACAAGGCAAAAACTACACTGGAGTGGCTTAAGAATAAGAAAGTGAATGTCTTCAAGTGGCCCAGTCTAATTCCTGTTATTGTTGCAATTGCCTCTTCCACATACAAAGTAGAGGAGTCTGAATGCATATTTCATATATTTCAGTATGTTCTCTTCAGTTTCTGCTGCCACTTAATGTCAATTATCTCACCCATAGCATTATTCAGTGTGCTTTCGGGGTATGTATACAGTATATAAAGATATACATGTATCTACATACACAGATATATACACTATTACAAATCTGAATAGTAATTTGCAATTAGAAGAAATTTCAATTTAAAATTTAATTTAATCCTGAACAAAATCCAAAGTTATATTAAAAAGTTTACTAAGATTTCCGATATACAAAAAACATTTTACAAATGATGAAAATGACCAACGACATTTTAACAATTATGAAGAAATAAGGAAAAAGGAAAAACTCTCCAACTGTCACCAATCAGTGCTGAGAGAGAGAGAGAGAGAGAGAGAGAGAGAGAGTGTGCACAGCCTGAGAGAATACAGCGAGTAGTGGAGAAATCAGAATGGAGAGGGTGAAGGAGATTAGGAGAGGGTGAAAGAAGGGGAGCCCAGCCCCTGCCCCCTCTGCTCATACCTGCTTGCTGGCTGGTCCTGGAGTCTCGGGTGATGCTGCCGAGCTGGTGAGACAAAGTTGACTCTTCAGGTGTGAACACACTCAATAGATCACAGCACTCTGCTGTACTGGGCTGTTCATTGTTTAGTGGCTTAAGTAATTATGGTGTATTTTAACATGCAGCAACTCTTTATTTTCCATTCCATAGCATGACAAGGCTGCTCCCTCATCACCTCATCATTACGCCCAGCTGCCAATTATAATGAATTATATCTGGTTTACCTGAATCTGTGCTTTTATATGAAATTCGTCTGATTAATATATACAAATATATGTGCGGTGAGCAGAAGGTGAGAGAAGGAGAGGCAGAGCAGAGCAGAGCTGCTCCCAGACCCTGCCCACTCTGCTCATACCACCTGTGGCTGGTTGGTCCTGCCGTGACTCAGACACCTGACTGTCTTAGATCAACCACTGATCTCACTGCACAGTGTTCACACACACAAACACCCCACACACTTTCACACACTCACATCCCAGGCACACACAAATTATAATTATAATAACAAGAAAAACAAGATTCTAACAAGGTTGCAAAATTGTATAGAAACTGCATTCCCTGACATGACACCAATCATTTTGTATTCAGATTCTTTAGATCATATTTCTATCTCTCTCTCTCTGCACACATCGGTGACAGTTGTAGAGTTTTTCCCTTATCTTTATTATTTCACAATTGTTGTTAAAATTTAATATGTCCAGTAAAACAGCTGTTTTCATCATTCATAAAATGATTTTTTAAATATCAGAAATCTAAGTTAAATTATTATTATAATTTTGGATTTTGGTCAGGATTAAATTTAATTTTCAGACAAGCTAATTGCAAATTACTGTTCATTATTTTATAGTGTATATGAATGTGTGTGTATATGTATATGTAACAGGTAAGTTACTTGGGAGGTTACAGCTGTACTACACCACCCTGAGTTTACCAAGGACAAGGACCTCCAATGGATGGTTCCCCACACCAGGTTCTTTTCTCCAGAAGAAGCCAAGTAATCATACTCCAAGGTTGTTATGTACAGAATTTATTAGGTCTAATTTAGAACAAGAAATGCCAATTGTCTCCAATAAAACAGCTCTGCCATATCAATAAAACAAGGTTTAACTTGGACTAATATTGTACAAAATGTTATATCAAGGTTTCGTAGTTGAGGTCAATTCAACTATTTATAGTGAACGATAGCACAAACAAATTATCCATTTAAATAGTTATACACAAATAACCCTGTCTATCAGTTTCCTATATGCAATCAATACTTATCAGCTGTATGTTTTTGATTAAGACAATATGGCAAGAAAAAAAAAAACCTTAGTAGTCGAAAATACTAAAATATAACAGATAATAAACAGATCATAGTGGTTGGTAGGCAACAAGGGGTGTGTTGGGGCAGACGCGGGTCAGTCAGTCACGCAGTTACTCAGACAGTCCCACGGAGAAGAGAGAAGTAGATTAGGGATGCTAAGTAAAAACAAAATACAACAAGCTTGTGCAATTAATAACCAAAATACAATATAGGAAACACTACACACATTATCATAATAAAGATTAATCAAAACCCTACTACGTTTATGTATATTTATTTTTCGTAACCAGACGTGGCCATCTGCCTTATAGAAAAGCACAGGTACAGGTTACACCAGTTATACTGGTGCAGTGATGATGAGCTGAGCAGCCCTGTCATATGGAATGGAAGATAGTGATTTAGTTGTTACTGCAGAACAAAATGCACAGCAATTACTAAAGTCAGACAGTGATCATTTGATAACTGTCACTACCATTATTAAATGCATCTTTATGAAAATGAGTGTGTTCATTCTGTTTGAAAACATGCGGGTAGGACAAATCACTAAAGAACATTTACAATACCTGCTGGGCAATATATACTCCTCATGCCCCTCCCTCCCCGCCAAAAAGACAGGGGGAGACCAAAACAGTAACAACTTTGTTGGTTTGTAGTTGAGGTTAGTCTGAGCACATTCATTGCAAATACTCCTGAACAGATGGGAAATCCAGCTTTTTAAACTTCTTAGCAAGGGTAGAAACTACTCTCGTTCCTGTAACTTAGTAGATTTTACATTTACATTTGAGTATTTTTCAAATTTGGTAATTTTACTTTTACTTAAGTATGTTTTGAGTGAAGCATTGTACTTTGCTACTTCTAAAAAGGCATTTGTTACAGAGTACAAATTGTGTACACTGTCACGGGGGAAGAAAATGGTGGGTGACAGACAAATAGACCAATAAATGAAGGAGCAATATATTCAAATTCCAAGCATTCCGCCCACAACACTCAACAGACCAATCAAATTGTGTGTTGTGATGGTTACGGTTGGTCAGTCCATTAAGATTCAATCAAAGATTTGAAGTCAGTCATCCAGTCCAGCAGTAGCTAAGGTAAATTTAGTAAGTTTAGTAAGTTTTAGTTAAATACCTATACTGCGTTCCAGCTGTAAACTCCTCAAATGAATACATTATATACACTTTTTTTCTACAGCCACCAGACATGTAGTTTATGCGGTAGACTGTACTGAATATAATATAGCCAACAATCTGAGCTGTATAATAACATTAGTCATTGAGAAAGAGTTAAAATAGTGTTGTTTCCTGAAACGTGATTTTCTACATATCATATTATTGCCATTATTATTTTTGTTTGCAGACTTGCAACTGCTATCCTCTGATTAGCTTTCCTTTGGAATTAAATCTTGATCACTTTGCAAACCCAGGGTTCATGATCAATGTCTTGATCCATTTAATCCGATTCTATTATAGGATGCTGTTGTAAACGGGTCAAATATTAGGGATTATACAGATTTGTTTTAATTGGGTAATGATCAACAGATGACAATGCTTGAAGTGATTGCTGCACCTGTATAAAAGTAGGGAGGAATGTCTCGGAAGAGAGAGAGTGTCAGGGAAAGCATAGACAGGCTGGTTGCGGGAAGCCCAGAGACACAAGCCGAGATGCGGTGACTGGGAGGCGTATGCAGCGTAGTTAACTGCCTTATACGTGTCGTCGCACCCAATAATATTTTCTCCCCGAGCAGGCTCGACGGACCCCAAGGCACCACCACACGGATGAGTAAGGTAGGTACAAGTTTTATTTTTACACTATTTATAACTGATACAGGGCACGAAGTCTGTTCAGTACCACATACACAGAATTATAATAGTAGAAACTGTTAATTTCCCTAAAACGAACTCAAATGCCTTTAATAAAACGGGGCAAGTTAAAATCCTAAAACCCTCACCAAAACAATAGAAAATGACTAAAACGATACATTTACTAAAGTTCTGTACTATTCCTAAACTCGGTCTCAATGTATTCCCGCAGCGGGGACCACCCACGAGCCCCGCAGGTAAGCGCACGCCACCGTTGTAGCCACGAGCCCTTCGGCTTCACCAGTGATCTCTGCAAAGGACAAGGAAGTCGGAGTCCTGCAAGCAAAAGATAAGCAAGATAAGTCTCTGTGCCAAATAAAGCAAAGTGAACACGTCCCGGTACACCATGCAGACCACAAGAGTCTGTGCAACCATGCAAGAATACAATCCATTAATCTCTCTCTCTCTCAGGTACAGTCACAGCAGTAAAACCCGTCGCCGCAGTGGGCAGTCGGCGATACAATACCCCGATCCTAACCACTGAAAAGCGGATCAGCAACACGTCATTTTTCAATGAAGTGGTCTTCACAACCGTATCCATGCTCTGTTCATTTAATCGTCTAATCACACGTATAACCCGCGTTCCCAGTACCAGCCTCCTCGGAGCCTCTCGCCGTCAATTCGCTCTGCCGATTTCCTCCACGCCGGTCCAATTTCTCTTCGACAAATTTGTAATCCACTGAATAAGCAACTGGTCGCATAGGCTAATTCTCTGCCGTCTTCCTCTGCCCTTCCTCCCCTGCCCTGGTCATTCGGGGTTTGCGGTGGCTGTTTTATGTACTTTTTTATTTTTAATACATTTGCAAAGATGTCAAACTTCTTTCATGTTGTCATTATGGGGTATTGTTTGTAGAATTTTTAGGAAAATAATTAGTTTAATCAATTGTGGAATAAGGCTGGAACAACAAAAAGTGGAACAAGTGAAGCGCTGTAGGTCTGTTTCTCTTCCCGCTTAAAGGCGATTTCCAGGCTGTTAATAGCCTGTTCCCTGGGCTAGGGGGGCAAGTGAAAGCAATTAGTTTGTTGACCCCGGGAAATCCACGTGGGAATGTCCAGCGGTGAGCCGTACTCAGCATTTTATCAATAACCCAACACCAAAAATAATATAATTAAATAAGCACACAATTAAACCAACCACAACAACCAGTAAAGAAAATAGAACGTGATAAGTGAATAAAGTGCAACAGCAATAAAGAGAACACAAAAAATAATATAAATCAATTAGTGAAAACAACCCAAAGTGATTAATGCCGTTATGCACCACTCGTGACAGGTTTGTGCCAAAACGTGATAATTAAGCCAATGCCACACATAATTCAGGTTCTTGATATGGATATACTCCTAGAGGGTACTCTTTTCACGTAGTATACAGTTTAATTTAAAACGAGTGATGATTTGTAATCCCAATGTTAAAAACCTTTTTTCCTCCCCCCGAAACGCGACATTTCACATTCCCGATTTATATCAAAGGGCAATATATCCATTTTAGCCAATCAGCATCGCGCTCATTTTCAAAATAGTACTGATCGCTGAAACAGTGACATTCAGACGAGGTTGACGAAGTATCAGACAATATCGCAAGTTACAAACCCGTACTTAAGAACAATTTGCTTTTTGGAAATAGATTTTCTGTGAAATAAAGGGACAGACTAAAACAAATGACAAAACATAATGCCCATTAACTATAATTGGGGAGTGGAATGCCCATAGACTACAATGGGGAAAACATATATCTCCAAGTCCCACACAGGAATCCTAAAATCCTGAAGACACTTCCTTTAAAATATCCTAATATAAAAAATAAAAGTGGAATGACAGGCCTGGACTACTGAAAACACACTAAAAACATAATAGGATTGTTTTCACACACACACCTATTGATTTACAAGCAGGTCTCACAGATGAAATACTTTGGAAGTTGTATGGTTTGTTGAAAGGCAAGCTCCATGATACCACTTCCTGCATTGACAACAAAGAACCATGCCCTCTCTCATTTGATTGGTTAATATACTTTCAAAACTAAACAAACCGTATCTACTGCAAAAAAATGCACAATACTTCATAGTTGATGTAATAAAACCTATTGCTTTAATATTAAAATTGAATAAAATAGAAACTACTTATTGAATGTCAATTACTGTGAAGAAATGGGTTAACAATATAATTTAATATAAAAGCAAATAAAAATAGTTAATCAGTTAATTATCATAATGCTGTCTTTATTGCTGTTAATTGCTTACGAAAATTCTTTATTGTTAATATTTCTATGCAGACTTTATTAAGGGGTATTTACAATTGTTTTAATACATCACATTATTTTACATATAGTTTCCCATTTACAGTTTATTTTTTCAGATAAGGTTGAACTTGCAGTGTACATAAATGTAGATGACAGAATATATATATATATATACAGTGAGGGAAAAAAGTATTTGATCCCCTGCTGATTTTGTACGTTTACCCACTGACAAAGAAATGATCAGTCTATAATTTTAATGGTAGGTGTATTTTAACAGTGAGAGACAGAATAACAACAAAAAAATCCAGAAAAACGCATTTCAAAAAAGTTATACATTGATTTGCACATTAATGAGTGAAATAAGTATTTGATCCCCTATCAATCAGCAAGATTTCTGGCTCCCAGGTGTTTTTTATACAGGTAACGAGCTGAGATTAGGAGCACTCTCTTAAAGGGACTGCTCCTAATCTCAGCTTGTTACCTGTATAAAAGACACCTGTCCACAGAAGCAATCAATCAATCAGATTCCAAACTCTCCACCATGGCCAAGACCAAAGAGCTGTCCAAGGATGTCAGGGACAAGATTGTAGACCTACACAAGGCTGGAATGGGTTACAAGACCATCGCCAAGCAGCTTGGTGAGAAGGTGACAACAGTTGGTGCGATTATTCGCAAATGGAAGAAACCCAAAATAACTGTCAGTCTCCCTCGGTCTGGGGCTCCATGCAAAATCTCACCTCGTGGAGTTTCAATGATCATGAGAACGGTGAGGAATCAGCCCAGAACTACACGGGAGGATCTTGTTAATGATCTCAAGGCAGCTGGGACCATAGTCACCAAGAAAACAATTGGTAACACACTACGCCGTGAAGGACTGAAATCCTGCAGCGCCCGCAAGGTCCTCCTGCTCAAGAAAGCACATGTACAGGCCCATCTGAAGTTTGCCAATGAACATCTGAATGATTCAGAGGAGAACTGGGTGAAAGTGTTGTGGTCAGATGAGACCAAAATCAAGCTCTTTGGCATCAACTCAACTCGCCGTGTTTGGAGGAGGAGGAATGACCCCAAGAACACCATCCCCACCGTCAAACATGGAGGTGGAAACATTATGCTTTGGGGGTGTTTTTCTGCTAAGGGGACAGGACAACTGCACCGCATCAAAGGGACGATGGACGGGGCCATGTACCGTCAAATCTTGGGTGAGAACCACCTTCCCCCTCAGCCAGGGCATTGAAAATGGGTCGTGGATGGTATTCCAACATGACAATGACCCAAAACACACAGCCAAGGCAACAAAGGAGTGGCTCAAGAAGAAGCACATTAAGGTCCTGGAGTGGCCTAGCCAGTCTCCAGACCTTAATCCCATAGAAAATCTGTGGAGGGAGCTGAAGGTTCGAGTTGCCAAACGTCAGCCTCGAAACCTTAATGACTTGGAGAGGATCTGCAAAGAGGAGTGGGACAAAATCCCTCCTGAGATGTGTGCAAACCTGGTGGCCAACTACAAGAAACGTCTGACCTCTGTGATTGCCAACAAGGGTTTTGCCACCAAGTACTAAGTCGAAGTTTTTCCCCATTGTAGTCAATGCGCGTTCCGTTTGTCATTCATTTTAGTCTGTGCCAAATATGGCCTCCTGTCCTGACCAGTGATGTTCCCCACAATAAAGTTATATCCACATTTGTTTGTGTTCTAGGTAAGTAGGTATTGTGATTTTATTTGTATTAATTTATTTAAATATCAGCTACAGCCTTTTAGAAATAATAATAAAAACACAAACTTTTAAATCAATAGAACCATTACTTTATTTTTACACATCTCTGCAATCTGTACTTTTTAAATGAGCTACTTTTTACTTTTACTTGAGTAGTTTTTTATACCAGTGCTTTTACTTCTACTTGAGTAAAATTTCATCAAAGTAACAGTACTTCTACCTGAGGAGGATTTTTCAGTACTCTTTCCACCTCTGCTTCTCAGTTACTTTTTTCTAGTTTATCAGCATCTTAATTTCCTTACTTGCTTCTTATTAGAGTAGAAGTGTTTCAAACCTATTTTGCTATCCGCAAATGACCTTCCAATGTAGCTGGCAATTTAGAAGATAATATTTATTATTCATGAGTAATAATGGTAATAATATTGATGATATTGGTAGGCTTAGTTTAGAATGCCAATGAAATCACTGCTATAGTTATTAGAAATTACCAATCAGACACTGTTTGTAACATGTTAAGCCCCTCGAGGGTCAGCATCAGCACAGACAGCTGCAACCCCAAACACATTCATTGTATTTCACTGCAGTGGGGTGTCATCAGTTGCTCTGTTAGCTGCCAAACCAGCCCTGCAGATCCTGGTACACCTTCCTGGAGGGCGCATTGTGGTACTGGACGCAGGCCTCACAGATCCTGCCTAGCCAGCCCCTGTACTCCTGCACCTCCCAGTCACGGTGCCACTGGAAATACTGCTGGTAGCGTGTCTCATTGGAGGCCACTGCGCGCAGGAATTCAGCGAGCTCCCGAGCAGAGGGGAAGTCGTCCACATGAATAAAGGAGTTGGGGGGGGCCACGGCCTCGTAGTCGGAGCGGGGGGCACCCAGCACCACGGGCACCGTGCCGGACATGTAAGAGTTGCGCCACAGCTTCTCAGTGATGTAGTCGTGGTGCTCTGAGTTCTCAAACGCCAGGTAGAAGCGGTACTGTGAGATGGTGCTCCACAGCTTGCGTTGGTCCAGTGGCTTGTTCACAGAGTGTCCATACATGTCCAGGGGAATCAGCTCACTCAGCTCCTTGGCAATCGTGGTCCTCCTGTGTCTCTCCTTGTAGTTGCTCACCACCCAGCAGGCCAGCTTGTCTGAGCGCTTCTGGGGGATTGTGTAGCTGCTGCTGCTATTCCCCCTCCTGGGTATCCGCTTCCCGTAGGGAACGTAGATATCTGCGTTGCGCTGGTAGGTCAGGGTCCAGTTGAAGAGGCCGTTGAGCCAGGTCAGGTTTCCGATGCGGGACGGTGATTCTACACACATCCAGACCCACTTCTGTCCAGGAGGCCGGGGCCGGTTAATGGGCAGAACCACGGCCCGGCTGGTGATCTCTCGGTGGTGGAAGATCACTGCGTCCGCCTGCTCATAGAGGGAGCGGTTGTCAGTGAGATGGCAGCTGGGGAGGCCATTGTTAGTGTTGCACACGTCACCATGCAGGGGGTAGGCATAGGCAAATGGCCAGTGCCAGACCAGAACGGTGACGTTGTGGGGGCGGGGGGCTCCTCTGCCCAGGGGCAGCAGCTGCGGGTTGTACCAGATCAGCAGGAGCACAAGGAGCAGAGGGAGGAGCAGGAGCTGCAGGCGTGGTGCTGGCAGCAGCACCTTGAACATCTGTTCCATGATGGAGAGTTGGAGAGGAGGAGAACGGTTGCTTCGCAGTGCTGAAATGTATTTTCTGCGGTCCTTCTGCCTCTGTGTGCAAGAGCATAGGCAATGGATGAGGTTGTGAGAGAGAGAGGGAGTGAGGGGATTAATACAAAACAAGAACAGATGAGCCAGCCCTAAAAATGAAATAATCATAGGATGAAGAAGATGAAAAAGAAGAATAAAAACAATAACTGCTATTAGTAGTAAAAGGTCTGTTAAATATCTCTTTAAATACCTTGCTTGCCACAGTATTCAGACCCCCTAACAGTTTTCACATTTTGTTGCTTTAAAGCTTGCAGTCATGACACTGTGAAGTAGGAATTATTGTGCTACAAACACAACCTACTCAACACGTTCAAATTAGAAATCTCAAAGAGCTACAGAGTTCAATGGCTGAGATATCCAGAACAATATCCAGAACACCACAGAACATTACTATAAATATGCCATCTCAAAGCACCTGAGTGATCCTGCAAAAATGTGGCAGAAGGAGTTGTCAGACAAGAATGACCTGGAACATTTCTGTCTAAATACCAAGCATTAAGTTTGCCTCAGGACTAACACAGCATAGCATAGGATAAAGCACCAGGTAAAAACTAGAGGAAAACCTGTTTCAGTCTGCTAAAGGCTTAAAACTGGGGTTAAAATTAACCTACAGTTAGGTCCATAAATATTTGGACAGAGACACAATTGTCATCATTTTGGCTCTATATGCCACCACAATGGATTTGAAAGGAAGCAATCAAGATGTACTTTAAGTGTAGTTTCAATACTTGGTTGCAAATCCTTTGCATTCAATGACTGCCTGAAGTCTGGAACCCATAGACATCACCAGATGCTGGGTTTCTTTCCTGGTGATGCTCTGCCAGGCCTGTACTGCAGCGGTCTTTAGTTCCTGCTTGTTCTTGGGGCATTTTGCCTGAAGTTTTGCCATAGAAATCAAAACAAACAATCAGAGAGATAGCAAAAACATTAGGTGTGGCCAAATCAACTATTTGGTACATTCTTAAAAAGAAAGAACGCACTGGTGAGCTCAGGAACACCAAAAGGCCTGGAAGACCATGGAAAACAACAGTGGTAGATGACAGAATAATTATTTCCCTGGTGAAGAAAAACCTCTTCACAACAGTTGGCCAGATCAAGAACACCCTCCAGGAGGTAGACGTATCTGTGTCAAAGTCAACAATCAAGAGAAGACTTCACCAGAGTAAATACAGAGGGTTTACCACAAGGTGTAAACAGGAAACAGGAAGACCAGATTAGTTTTTGTCAAACAATATCTAAAGAACCCTGTACAGTTCTGGAACAACATCCTATGGACAGATGAGACAAAGATCAACTTGCATCAGAATGATGGGAAGAGAAGAGTATGGAGAAGGGAAGGAACTGCTCATGATCTGAAGCATACCACCTCATCTGTGCAGCATGTTATGGCATGGGCATGTATGGCTGCCGAGGGAACTGGTTCCCTTGTATTTATTGATGATGTGACTGCTGACAAGGGCAGTAGGATGAATTATGAAGTGTTTAGGCCTATATTATCTGCTCAGATTCAGCCAAATGCTTCAAAAACTCTTTGGACGGCGCTACACAGTGCAGATGCCGAAGAAGTGGAATGTTCTGCAGTGGCCAAGTCAATCACCTGACCTGAATCCAATTGAGCAGCATGTCACTTGCTGAAGGCAAAACTGAAGGCAAGACCTCCCAAGAACATGCAGGAACTAAAGACAGCTGCAGTGCAGGCCTGGCAGAGCATCACCAGGGAAGAAACCCAGCATCTGGTGATGTCTATGGGTTCCAGACTTCAGGCAGTCATTGACTGTAAAGGATTTGCAACCAAGTATTAAAACTCACAATTTAATTCATGATTATGTTAGTTTGTCCAAATACTTTTGAGCCCATAAAATTGGGGGGACCACATATAAAAATGGGTGTAATTCCTACACCGGTCACACATTTTGGATGTAACTACCCTCATATTAAAGATGAAAGTCTACACTTAAAGTACATCTTGATTGCTTCCTTTCCAATCCATTGTGGTGGCGTACAGAGCCAAAATTATGACAATTGTGTCACTGTCCAAATATTTACGGACCTAACTGTATCAGCAGGACAATAATCCAAAGCACAAGGCAAAAGCTACACTGGAGTGGCTTAAGAATAAGACAGTGAATGACTTCAAGTGGCCCAGTCTAGTTCCTGTTATTGTTGCAGGTGCCTTCTCCACATACAGAGTTGAGGAGTCTGAATACTTAGGCAATCAACATATTTCAGTATGTTCTCTTCAGTTTCTGCTGCCACTCAATGTCAATTATCTCACCGTTAGCATTACTCAGTGTGAACTTTCAAGATTTGAAAGAAATGTTGTTTAAAAAAAATGTCAGTCTGGGAATGAAGGTGGGGAGCCGCACACACCACTCCTCCGTGTGCTGGGTTGGTGGGGTGTAAATATACAATATATAAAGATATACATGTATCTACACACACAAATATATACACTATTAAAAATCTGAATAGTAATGAAATTAGCTAATCAGAAAATTTAATTTAATCCTGAACAAAAAAAGTTTACTAAGATTTCCGATATACAAAAAACATTTTACAAATGATGAAAACAACTGTTTTACTGGACCAACGAAATTTTAACAATTATGAAGAAATAAGGAAAAAGGAAAAACTCTCCAACTGTCACCAATCAGTGCTGAGAGAGAGAGAGAGAGAGAGAGAGAGAGTGTGCACAGCCTGAGAGAATACAGCGAGTAGTGGAGAAATCAGAATGGAGAGGGTGAAGGAGATTAGGAGAGGGTGAAAGAAGGGGAGCCCAGCCCCTGCCCACTCTGCTCATACCTGCTTGCTGGCTGGTCCTGGAGTCTCGGGTGATGCTGCCGAGCTGGTGAGACAAAGTTGACTCTTCAGGTGTGAACACGCTCAATAGATCACAGCACTCTGCTGTACTGGGCTGTTCATTGTTTAGTGGCTTAAGTAATTATGGTGTATTTTAACATGCAGCAACTCTTTATTTTCCATTCCATAGCATGACAAGGCTGCTCCCTCATCACCTCATCATTATGGCCAGCTGCCAATTATAATGAATTATATCTGGTTTACCTGAATCTGTGCTTTTATATGAAATTCGTCTGATTAATATATACAAATATATGTGCGGTGAGCAGAAGGTGAGAGAAGGAGAGGCAGAGCAGAGCAGAGCTGCTCCCGGACCCTGCCCACTCTGCTCATACCACCTGTGGCTGGTTGGTCCTGCCGTGACTCAGACACCTGACTGTCTTAGATCAACCACTGATCTCACTGCACAGTGTTCACACACACAAACACCCCACACACTTTCACACACTCACATCCCAGGCACACACAAATTATAATTATAATAACAAGAAAAACAAGATTCTAACAAGGTTGCAAGAAACTGCATTCCCTGACATGACATGACATTTTGTATTCAGATTCTTTAGATCATATTTCTATCTCTCTCTCTCTGCACACATCGGTGACAGTTGTAGAGTTTTTCCCTTATCTTTATTATTTCACAATTGTTGTTAAAATTTAATATGTCCAGTAAAACAGCTGTTTTCATCATTCATAAAATGATTTTTTAAATATCAGAAATCTAAGTTAAATTATTATTATAATTTTGGATTTTGGTCAGGATTAAATTTAATTTTCAGACAAGCTAATTGCAAATTACTGTTCATTATTTTATAGTGTATATGAATGTGTGTGTATATGTATATGTAACAGGTAAGTTACTTGGGAGGTTACAGCTGTACTACACCACCCTGAGTTTACCAAGGACAAGGACCTCCAATGGATGGTTCCCCACACCAGGTTCTTTTCTCCAGAAGAAGCCAAGTAATCATACTCCAAGGTTGTTATGTACAGAATTTATTAGGTCTAATTTAGAACAAGAAATGCCAATTGTCTCCAATAAAACAGCTCTGCCATATCAATAAAACAAGGTTTAACTTGGACTAATATTGTACAAAATGTTATATCAAGGTTTCGTAGTTGAGGTCAATTCAACTATTTATAGTGAACGATAGCACAAACAAATTATCCATTTAAATAGTTATACACAAATAACCCTGTCTATCAGTTTCCTATATGCAATCAATACTTATCAGCTGTATGTTTTTGATTAAGACAATATGGCAAGAAAAAAAAAAACCTTAGTAGTCGAAAATAGTAAAATATAACAGATAATAAACAGATCATAGTGGTTGGTAGGCAACAAGGGGTGTGTTGGGGCAGACGCGGGTCAGTCAGTCACGCAGTTACTCAGACAGTCCCACGGAGAAGAGAGAAGTAGATTAGGGATGCTAAGTAAAAACAAAATACAACAAGCTTGTGCAATTAATAACCAAAATACAATATAGGAAACACTACACACATTATCATAATAAAGATTAATCAAAACCCTACTACGTTTATGTATATTTATTTTTCGTAACCAGACGTGGCCATCTGCCTTATAGAAAAGCACAGGTACAGGTTACACCAGTTATACTGGTGCAGTGATGATGAGCTGAGCAGCCCTGTCATATGGAATGGAAGATAGTGATTTAGTTGTTACTGCAGAACAAAATGCACAGCAATTACTAAAGTCAGACAGTGATCATTTGATAACTGTCACTACCATTATTAAATGCATCTTTATGAAAATGAGTGTGTTCATTCTGTTTGAAAACATGCGGGTAGGACAAATCACTAAAGAACATTTACAATACCTGCTGGGCAATATATACTCCTCATGCCCCTCCCTCCCCGCCAAAAAGACAGGGGGAGACCAAAACAGTAACAACTTTGTTGGTTTGTAGTTGAGGTTAGTCTGAGCACATTCATTGCAAATACTCCTGAACAGATGGGAAATCCAGCTTTTTAAACTTCTTAGCAAGGGTAGAAACTACTCTCGTTCCTGTAACTTAGTAGATTTTACATTTACATTTGAGTATTTTTCAAATTTGGTAATTTTACTTTTACTTAAGTATGTTTTGAGTGAAGCATTGTACTTTGCTACTTCTAAAAAGGCATTTGTTACAGAGTACAAATTGTGTACACTGTCACGGGGGAAGAAAATGGTGGGTGACAGACAAATAGACCAATAAATGAAGGAGCAATATATTCAAATTCCAAGCATTCCGCCCACAACACTCAACAGACCAATCAAATTGTGTGTTGTGATGGTTACGGTTGGTCAGTCCATTAAGATTCAATCAAAGATTTGAAGTCAGTCATCCAGTCCAGCAGTAGCTAAGGTAAATTTAGTAAGTTTAGTAAGTTTTAGTTAAATACCTATACTGCGTTCCAGCTGTAAACTCCTCAAATGAATACATTATATACACTTTTTTTCTACAGCCACCAGACATGTAGTTTATGCGGTAGACTGTACTGAATATAATATAGCCAACAATCTGAGCTGTATAATAACATTAGTCATTGAGAAAGAGTTACAATAGTGTTGTTTCCTGAAACGTGATTTTCTACATATCATATTATTGCCATTATTATTTTTGTTTGCAGACTTGCAACTGCTATCCTCTGATTAGCTTTCCTTTGGAATTAAATCTTGATCACTTTGCAAACCCAGGGTTCATGATCAATGTCTTGATCCATTTAATCCGATTCTATTATAGGATGCTGTTGTAAACGGGTCAAATATTAGGGATTATACAGATTTGTTTTAATTGGGTAATGATCAACAGATGACAATGCTTGAAGTGATTGCTGCACCTGTATAAAAGTAGGGAGGAATGTCTCGGAAGAGAGAGAGTGTCAGGGAAAGCATAGACAGGCTGGTTGCGGGAAGCCCAGAGACACAAGCCGAGATGCGGTGACTGGGAGGCGTATGCAGCGTAGTTAACTGCCTTATACGTGTCGTCGCACCCAATAATATTTTCTCCCCGAGCAGGCTCGACGGACCCCAAGGCACCACCACACGGATGAGTAAGGTAGGTACAAGTTTTATTTTTACACTATTTATAACTGATACAGGGCACGAAGTCTGTTCAGTACCACATACACAGAATTATAATAGTAGAAACTGTTAATTTCCCTAAAACGAACTCAAATGCCTTTAATAAAACGGGGCAAGTTAAAATCCTAAAACCCTCACCAAAACAATAGAAAATGACTAAAACGATACATTTACTAAAGTTCTGTACTATTCCTAAACTCGGTCTCAATGTATTCCCGCAGCGGGGACCACCCACGAGCCCCGCAGGTAAGCGCACGCCACCGTTGTAGCCACGAGCCCTTCGGCTTCACCAGTGATCTCTGCAAAGGACAAGGAAGTCGGAGTCCTGCAAGCAAAAGATAAGCAAGATAAGTCTCTGTGCCAAATAAAGCAAAGTGAACACGTCCCGGTACACCATGCAGACCACAAGAGTCTGTGCAACCATGCAAGAATACAATCCATTAATCTCTCTCTCTCTCAGGTACAGTCACAGCAGTAAAACCCGTCGCCGCAGTGGGCAGTCGGCGATACAATACCCCGATCCTAACCACTGAAAAGCGGATCAGCAACACGTCATTTTTCAATGAAGTGGTCTTCACAACCGTATCCATGCTCTGTTCATTTAATCGTCTAATCACACGTATAACCCGCGTTCCCAGTACCAGCCTCCTCGGAGCCTCTCGCCGTCAATTCGCTCTGCCGATTTCCTCCACGCCGGTCCAATTTCTCTTCGACAAATTTGTAATCCACTGAATAAGCAACTGGTCGCATAGGCTAATTCTCTGCCGTCTTCCTCTGCCCTTCCTCCCCTGCCCTGGTCATTCGGGGTTTGCGGTGGCTGTTTTATGTACTTTTTTATTTTTAATACATTTGCAAAGATGTCAAACTTCTTTCATGTTGTCATTATGGGGTATTGTTTGTAGAATTTTTAGGAAAATAATTAGTTTAATCAATTGTGGAATAAGGCTGGAACAACAAAAAGTGGAACAAGTGAAGCGCTGTAGGTCTGTTTCTCTTCCCGCTTAAAGGCGATTTCCAGGCTGTTAATAGCCTGTTCCCTGGGCTAGGGGGGCAAGTGAAAGCAATTAGTTTGTTGACCCCGGGAAATCCACGTGGGAATGTCCAGCGGTGAGCCGTACTCAGCATTTTATCAATAACCCAACACCAAAAATAATATAATTAAATAAGCACACAATTAAACCAACCACAACAACCAGTAAAGAAAATAGAACGTGATAAGTGAATAAAGTGCAACAGCAATAAAGAGAACACAAAAAATAATATAAATCAATTAGTGAAAACAACCCAAAGTGATTAATGCCGTTATGCACCACTCATGACAGGTTTGTGCCAAAACGTCATAATTAAGCCAATGCCACACATAATTCAGGTTCTTGATATGGATATACTCCTAGAGGGTACTCTTTTCACGTAGTATACAGTTTAATTTAAAACGAGTGATGATTTGTAATCCCAATGTTAAAAACCTTTTTTCCTCCCCCCGAAACGCGACATTTCACATTCCCGATTTATATCAAAGGGCAATATATCCATTTTAGCCAATCAGCATCGCGCTCATTTTCAAAATAGTACTGATCGCTGAAACAGTGACATTCAGACGAGGTTGACGAAGTATCAGACAATATCGCAAGTTACAAACCCGAGCTTAATAACAATTTGCTTTTTGGAAATAGATTTTCTGTGAAATAAAGGGACAGACTAAAACAAATGACAAAACATAATGCCCATTAACTATAATTGGGGAGTGGAATGCCCATAGACTACAATGGGGAAAACATATATCTCCAAGTCCCACACAGGAATCCTAAAATCCTGAAGACACTTCCTTTAAAATATCCTAATATAAAAAATAAAAGTGGAATGACAGGCCTGGACTACTGAAAACACACTAAAAACATAATAGGATTGTTTTCACACACACACCTATTGATTTACAAGCAGGTCTCACAGATGAAATACTTTGGAAGTTGTATGGTTTGTTGAAAGGCAAGCTCCATGATACCACTTCCTGCATTGACAACAAAGAACCATGCCCTCTCTCATTTGATTGGTTAATATACTTTCAAAACTAAACAAACCGTATCTACTGCAAAAAAATGCACAATACTTCATAGTTGATGTAATAAAACCTATTGCTTTAATATTAAAATTGAATAAAATAGAAACTACTTATTGAATGTCAATTACTGTGAAGAAATGGGTTAACAATATAATTTAATATAAAAGCAAATAAAAATAGTTAATCAGTTAATTATCATAATGCTGTCTTTATTGCTGTTAATTGCTTACGAAAATTCTTTATTGTTAATATTTCTATGCAGACTTTATTAAGGGGTATTTACAATTGTTTTAATACATCACATTATTTTACATATAGTTTCCCATTTACAGTTTATTTTTTCAGATAAGGTTGAACTTGCAGTGTACATAAATGTAGATGACAGAATATATATATATATATACAGTGAGGGAAAAAAGTATTTGATCCCCTGCTGATTTTGTACGTTTACCCACTGACAAAGAAATGATCAGTCTATAATTTTAATGGTAGGTGTATTTTAACAGTGAGAGACAGAATAACAACAAAAAAATCCAGAAAAACGCATTTCAAAAAAGTTATACATTGATTTGCACATTAATGAGTGAAATAAGTATTTGATCCCCTATCAATCAGCAAGATTTCTGGCTCCCAGGTGTTTTTTATACAGGTAACGAGCTGAGATTAGGAGCACTCTCTTAAAGGGACTGCTCCTAATCTCAGCTTGTTACCTGTATAAAAGACACCTGTCCACAGAAGCAATCAATCAATCAGATTCCAAACTCTCCACCATGGCCAAGACCAAAGAGCTGTCCAAGGATGTCAGGGACAAGATTGTAGACCTACACAAGGCTGGAATGGGTTACAAGACCATCGCCAAGCAGCTTGGTGAGAAGGTGACAACAGTTGGTGCGATTATTCGCAAATGGAAGAAACCCAAAATAACTGTCAGTCTCCCTCGGTCTGGGGCTCCATGCAAAATCTCACCTCGTGGAGTTTCAATGATCATGAGAACGGTGAGGAATCAGCCCAGAACTACACGGGAGGATCTTGTTAATGATCTCAAGGCAGCTGGGACCATAGTCACCAAGAAAACAATTGGTAACACACTACGCCGTGAAGGACTGAAATCCTGCAGCGCCCGCAAGGTCCTCCTGCTCAAGAAAGCACATGTACAGGCCCATCTGAAGTTTGCCAATGAACATCTGAATGATTCAGAGGAGAACTGGGTGAAAGTGTTGTGGTCAGATGAGACCAAAATCAAGCTCTTTGGCATCAACTCAACTCGCCGTGTTTGGAGGAGGAGGAATGACCCCAAGAACACCATCCCCACCGTCAAACATGGAGGTGGAAACATTATGCTTTGGGGGTGTTTTTCTGCTAAGGGGACAGGACAACTGCACCGCATCAAAGGGACGATGGACGGGTCCATGTACCGTCAAATCTTGGGTGAGAACCACCTTCCCCCTCAGCCAGGGCATTGAAAATGGGTCGTGGATGGTATTCCAACATGACAATGACCCAAAACACACAGCCAAGGCAACAAAGGAGTGGCTCAAGAAGAAGCACATTAAGGTCCTGGAGTGGCCTAGCCAGTCTCCAGACCTTAATCCCATAGAAAATCTGTGGAGGGAGCTGAAGGTTCGAGTTGCCAAACGTCAGCCTCGAAACCTTAATGACTTGGAGAGGATCTGCAAAGAGGAGTGGGACAAAATCCCTCCTGAGATGTGTGCAAACCTGGTGGCTAACTACAAGAAACGTCTGACCTCTGTGATTGCCAACAAGGGTTTTGCCACCAAGTACTAAGTCGAAGTTTTTCCCCATTGTAGTCAATGCGCGTTCCGTTTGTCATTCATTTTAGTCTGTGCCAAATATGGCCTCCTGTCCTGACCAGTGATGTTCCCCACAATAAAGTTATATCCACATTTGTTTGTGTTCTAGGTAAGTAGGTATTGTGATTTTATTTGTATTAATTTATTTAAATATCAGCTACAGCCTTTTAGAAATAATAATAAAAACACAAACTTTTAAATCAATAGAACCATTACTTTATTTTTACACATCTCTGCAATCTGTACTTTTTAAATGAGCTACTTTTTACTTTTACTTGAGTAGTTTTTTATACCAGTGCTTTTACTTCTACTTGAGTAAAATTTCATCAAAGTAACAGTACTTCTACCTGAGGAGGATTTTTCAGTACTCTTTCCACCTCTGCTTCTCAGTTACTTTTTTCTAGTTTATCAGCATCTTAATTTCCTTACTTGCTTCTTATTAGAGTAGAAGTGTTTCAAACCTATTTTGCTATCCGCAAATGACCTTCCAATGTAGCTGGCAATTTAGAAGATAATATTTATTATTCATGAGTAATAATGGTAATAATATTGATGATATTGGTAGGCTTAGTTTAGAATGCCAATGAAATCACTGCTATAGTTATTAGAAATTACCAATCAGACACTGTTTGTAACATGTTAAGCCCCTCGAGGGTCAGCATCAGCACAGACAGCTGCAACCCCAAACACATTCATTGTATTGCACTGCAGTGGGGTGTCATGAGTTGCTCTGTTAGCTGCCAAACCAGCCCTGCAGATCCTGGTACACCTTCCTGGAGGGCGCATTGTGGTACTGGACGCAGGCCTCACAGATCCTGCCTAGCCAACCCCTGTACTCCTGCACCTCCCAGTCACGGTGCCACTGGAAATACTGCTGGTAGCGTGTCTCATTGGAGGCCACTGCGCGCAGGAATTCAGCGAGCTCCCGCGCAGAGGGGAAGTCGTCCACATGAATAAAGGAGATGGGGGGGGCCACGGCCTCGTAGTCGGAGCGGGGGGCACCCAGCACCACGGGCACCGTGCCGGACATGTAAGAGTTGCGCCACAGCTTCTCAGTGATGTAGTCGTGGTGCTCTGAGTTCTCAAACGCCAGGTAGAAGCGGTACTGTGAGATGGTGCTCCACAGCTTGCGTTGGTCCAGTGGCTTGTTCACAGAGTGTCCATACATGTCCAGGGGAATCAGCTCACTCAGCTCCTTGGCAATCGTGGTCCTCCTGTGTCTCTCCTTGTAGTTGCTCACCACCCAGCAGGCCAGCTTGTCTGAGCGCTTCTGGGGGATTGTGTAGCTGCTGCTGCTATTCCCCCTCCTGGGTATCCGCTTCCCGTAGGGAACGTAGATATCTGCGTTGCACTGGTAGGTCAGGGTCCAGTTGAAGAGGCCGTTGAGCCAGGTCAGGTTTCCGATGCGGGACGGTGATTCTACACACATCCAGACCCACTTCTGTCCAGGAGGCCGGGGCCGGTTAATGGGCAGAACCACGGCCCGGCTGGTGATCTCTCGGTGGTGGAAGATCACTGCGTCCGCCTGCTCATAGAGGGAGCGGTTGTCAGTGAGATGGCAGCTGGGGAGGCCATTGTTAGTGTTGCACACGTCACCATGCAGGGGGTAGGCATAGGCAAATGGCCAGTGCCAGACCAGAACGGTGACGTTGTGGGGGCGGGGGGCTCCTCTGCCCAGGGGCAGCAGCTGCGGGTTGTACCAGATCAGCAGGAGCACAAGGAGCAGAGGGAGGAGCAGGAGCTGCAGGCGTGGTGCTGGCAGCAGCACCTTGAACATCTGTTCCATGATGGAGAGTTGGAGAGGAGGAGAACGGTTGCTTCGCAGTGCTGAAATGTATTTTCTGCGGTCCTTCTGCCTCTGTGTGCAAGAGCATAGGCAATGGATGAGGTTGTGAGAGAGAGAGGGAGTGAGGGGATTAATACAAAACAAGAACAGATGAGCCAGCCCTAAAAATGAAATAATCATAGGATGAAGAAGATGAAAAAGAAGAATAAAAACAATAACTGCTATTAGTAGTAAAAGGTCTGTTAAATATCTCTTTAAATACCTTGCTTGCCACAGTATTCAGACCCCCTAACAGTTTTCACATTTTGTTGCTTTAAAGCTTGCAGTCATGACACTGTGAAGTAGGAATTATTGTGCTACAAACACAACCTACTCAACACGTTCAAATTAGAAATCTCAAAGAGCTACAGAGTTCAATGGCTGAGATATCCAGAACAATATCCAGAACACCACAGAACATTACTATAAATATGCCATCTCAAAGCACCTGAGTGATCCTGCAAAAATGTGGCAGAAGGAGTTGTCAGACAAGAATGACCTGGAACATTTCTGTCTAAATACCAAGCATTAAGTTTGCCTCAGGACTAACACAGCATAGCATAGGATAAAGCACCAGGTAAAAACTAGAGGAAAACCTGTTTCAGTCTGCTAAAGGCTTAAAACTGGGGTTAAAATTAACCTACAGTTAGGTCCATAAATATTTGGACAGAGACACAATTGTCATCATTTTGGCTCTATATGCCACCACAATGGATTTGAAAGGAAGCAATCAAGATGTACTTTAAGTGTAGTTTCAATACTTGGTTGCAAATCCTTTGCATTCAATGACTGCCTGAAGTCTGGAACCCATAGACATCACCAGATGCTGGGTTTCTTTCCTGGTGATGCTCTGCCAGGCCTGTACTGCAGCTGTCTTTAGTTCCTGCTTGTACTTGGGGCATTTTGCCTGAAGTTTTGCCATAGAAATCAAAACAAACAATCAGAGAGATAGCAAAAACATTAGGTGTGGCCAAATCAACTATTTGGTACATTCTTAAAAAGAAAGAATGCACTGGTGAGCTCAGGAACACCAAAAGGCCTGGAAGACCATGGAAAACAACAGTGGTAGATGACAGAATAATTATTTCCCTGGTGAAGAAAAACCTCTTCACAACAGTTGGCCAGATCAAGAACACCCTCCAGGAGGTAGACGTATCTGTGTCAAAGTCAACAATCAAGAGAAGACTTCACCAGAGTAAATACAGAGGGTTTACCACAAGGTGTAAACAGGAAACAGGAAGACCAGATTAGTTTTTGTCAAACAATATCTAAAGAACCCTGTACAGTTCTGGAACAACATCCTATGGACAGATGAGACAAAGATCAACTTGCATCAGAATGATGGGAAGAGAAGAGTATGGAGAAGGGAAGGAACTGCTCATGATCTGAAGCATACCACCTCATCTGTGCAGCATGTTATGGCATGGGCATGTATGGCTGCCGAGGGAACTGGTTCCCTTGTATTTATTGATGATGTGACTGCTGACAAGGGCAGTAGGATGAATTATGAAGTGTTTAGGCCTATATTATCTGCTCAGATTCAGCCAAATGCTTCAAAAACTCTTTGGACGGCGCTACACAGTGCAGATGCCGAAGAAGTGGAATGTTCTGCAGTGGCCAAGTCAATCACCTGACCTGAATCCAATTGAGCAGCATGTCACTTGCTGAAGGCAAAACTGAAGGCAAGACCTCCCAAGAACATGCAGGAACTAAAGACAGCTGCAGTGCAGGCCTGGCAGAGCATCACCAGGGAAGAAACCCAGCATCTGGTGATGTCTATGGGTTCCAGACTTCAGGCAGTCATTGACTGTAAAGGATTTGCAACCAAGTATTAAAACTCACAATTTAATTCATGATTATGTTAGTTTGTCCAAATACTTTTGAGCCCATAAAATTGGGGGGACCACATATAAAAATGGGTGTAATTCCTACACCGGTCACACATTTTGGATGTAACTACCCTCATATTAAAGATGAAAGTCTACACTTAAAGTACATCTTGATTGCTTCCTTTCCAATCCATTGTGGTGGCGTACAGAGCCAAAATTATGACAATTGTGTCACTGTCCAAATATTTACGGACCTAACTGTATCAGCAGGACAATAATCCAAAGCACAAGGCAAAAGCTACACTGGAGTGGCTTAAGAATAAGACAGTGAATGACTTCAAGTGGCCCAGTCTAGTTCCTGTTATTGTTGCAGGTGCCTTCTCCACATACAGAGTTGAGGAGTCTGAATACTTAGGCAATCAACATATTTCAGTATGTTCTCTTCAGTTTCTGCTGCCACTCAATGTCAATTATCTCACCGTTAGCATTACTCAGTGTGAACTTTCAAGATTTGAAAGAAATGTTGTTTAAAAAAAATGTCAGTCTGGGAATGAAGGTGGGGAGCCGCACACACCACTCCTCCGTGTGCTGGGTTGGTGGGGTGTAAATATACAATATATAAAGATATACATGTATCTACACACACAAATATATACACTATTAAAAATCTGAATAGTAATGAAATTAGCTAATCAGAAAATTTAATTTAATCCTGAACAAAAAAAGTTTACTAAGATTTCCGATATACAAAAAACATTTTACAAATGATGAAAACAACTGTTTTACTGGACCAACGAAATTTTAACAATTATGAAGAAATAAGGAAAAAGGAAAAACTCTCCAACTGTCACCAATCAGTGCTGAGAGAGAGAGAGAGAGAGAGAGAGAGAGAGAGTGTGCACAGCCTGAGAGAATACAGCGAGTAGTGGAGAAATCAGAATGGAGAGGGTGAAGGAGATTAGGAGAGGGTGAAAGAAGGGGAGCCCAGCCCCTGCCCACTCTGCTCATACCTGCTTGCTGGCTGGTCCTGGAGTCTCGGGTGATGCTGCCGAGCTGGTGAGACAAAGTTGACTCTTCAGGTGTGAACACGCTCAATAGATCACAGCACTCTGCTGTACTGGGCTGTTCATTGTTTAGTGGCTTAAGTAATTATGGTGTATTTTAACATGCAGCAACTCTTTATTTTCCATTCCATAGCATGACAAGGCTGCTCCCTCATCACCTCATCATTATGGCCAGCTGCCAATTATAATGAATTATATCTGGTTTACCTGAATCTGTGCTTTTATATGAAATTCGTCTGATTAATATATACAAATATATGTGCGGTGAGCAGAAGGTGAGAGAAGGAGAGGCAGAGCAGAGCAGAGCTGCTCCCGGACCCTGCCCACTCTGCTCATACCACCTGTGGCTGGTTGGTCCTGCCGTGACTCAGACACCTGACTGTCTTAGATCAACCACTGATCTCACTGCACAGTGTTCACACACACAAACACCCCACACACTTTCACACACTCACATCCCAGGCACACACAAATTATAATTATAATAACAAGAAAAACAAGATTCTAACAAGGTTGCAAGAAACTGCATTCCCTGACATGACATGACATTTTGTATTCAGATTCTTTAGATCATATTTCTATCTCTCTCTCTCTGCACACATCGGTGACAGTTGTAGAGTTTTTCCCTTATCTTTATTATTTCACAATTGTTGTTAAAATTTAATATGTCCAGTAAAACAGCTGTTTTCATCATTCATAAAATGATTTTTTAAATATCAGAAATCTAAGTTAAATTATTATTATAATTTTGGATTTTGGTCAGGATTAAATTTAATTTTCAGACAAGCTAATTGCAAATTACTGTTCATTATTTTATAGTGTATATGAATGTGTGTGTATATGTATATGTAACAGGTAAGTTACTTGGGAGGTTACAGCTGTACTACACCACCCTGAGTTTACCAAGGACAAGGACCTCCAATGGATGGTTCCCCACACCAGGTTCTTTTCTCCAGAAGAAGCCAAGTAATCATACTCCAAGGTTGTTATGTACAGAATTTATTAGGTCTAATTTAGAACAAGAAATGCCAATTGTCTCCAATAAAACAGCTCTGCCATATCAATAAAACAAGGTTTAACTTGGACTAATATTGTACAAAATGTTATATCAAGGTTTCGTAGTTGAGGTCAATTCAACTATTTATAGTGAACGATAGCACAAACAAATTATCCATTTAAATAGTTATACACAAATAACCCTGTCTATCAGTTTCCTATATGCAATCAATACTTATCAGCTGTATGTTTTTGATTAAGACAATATGGCAAGAAAAAAAAAAACCTTAGTAGTCGAAAATACTAAAATATAACAGATAATAAACAGATCATAGTGGTTGGTAGGCAACAAGGGGTGTGTTGGGGCAGACGCGGGTCAGTCAGTCACGCAGTTACTCAGACAGTCCCACGGAGAAGAGAGAAGTAGATTAGGGATGCTAAGTAAAAACAAAATACAACAAGCTTGTGCAATTAATAACCAAAATACAATATAGGAAACACTACACACATTATCATAATAAAGATTAATCAAAACCCTACTACGTTTATGTATATTTATTTTTCGTAACCAGACGTGGCCATCTGCCTTATAGAAAAGCACAGGTACAGGTTACACCAGTTATACTGGTGCTGTGATGATGAGCTGAGCAGCCCTGTCATATGGAATGGAAGATAGTGATTTAGTTGTTACTGCAGAACAAAATGCACAGCAATTACTAAAGTCAGACAGTGATCATTTGATAACTGTCACTACCATTATTAAATGCATCTTTATGAAAATGAGTGTGTTCATTCTGTTTGAAAACATGCGGGTAGGACAAATCACTAAAGAACATTTACAATACCTGCTGGGCAATATATACTCCTCATGCCCCTCCCTCCCCGCCAAAAAGACAGGGGGAGACCAAAACAGTAACAACTTTGTTGGTTTGTAGTTGAGGTTAGTCTGAGCACATTCATTGCAAATACTCCTGAACAGATGGGAAATCCAGCTTTTTAAACTTCTTAGCAAGGGTAGAAACTACTCTCGTTCCTGTAACTTAGTAGATTTTACATTTACATTTGAGTATTTTTCAAATTTGGTAATTTTACTTTTACTTAAGTATGTTTTGAGTGAAGCATTGTACTTTGCTACTTCTAAAAAGGCATTTGTTACAGAGTACAAATTGTGTACACTGTCACGGGGGAAGAAAATGGTGGGTGACAGACAAATAGACCAATAAATGAAGGAGCAATATATTCAAATTCCAAGCATTCCGCCCACAACACTCAACAGGCCAATCAAATTGTGTGTTGTGATGGTTACGGTTGGTCAGTCCATTAAGATTCAATCAAAGATTTGAAGTCAGTCATCCAGTCCAGCAGTAGCTAAGGTAAATTTAGTAAGTTTAGTAAGTTTTAGTTAAATACCTATACTGCGTTCCAGCTGTAAACTCCTCAAATGAATACATTATATACACTTTTTTTCTACAGCCACCAGACATGTAGTTTATGCGGTAGACTGTACTGAATATAATATAGCCAACAATCTGAGCTGTATAATAACATTAGTCATTGAGAAAGAGTTACAATAGTGTTGTTTCCTGAAACGTGATTTTCTACATATCATATTATTGCCATTATTATTTTTGTTTGCAGACTTGCAACTGCTATCCTCTGATTAGCTTTCCTTTGGAATTAAATCTTGATCACTTTGCAAACCCAGGGTTCATGATCAAATGTCTTGATCCATTTAATCCGATTCTATTATAGGATGCTGTTGTAAACGGGTCAAATATTAGGGATTATACAGATTTGTTTAATGGGTAATGATCAACAGATTGACAATGCTTGAAGTGATTGCTGCACCTGTATAAAAGTAGGGAGGAATGTCTCGGAAGAGAGAGAGTGTCAGGGAAAGCATAGACAGGCTGGTTGCGGGAAGCCCAGAGACACAAGCCGAGATGCGGTGACTGGGAGGCGTATGCAGCGTAGTTAACTGCCTTATACGTGTCGTCGCAACCCAATAATATTTTCTCCCCGAGCAGGCTCGACGGACCCCAAGGCACCACCACACGGATGAGTAAGGTAGGTACAAGTTTTTATTTTTACACTATTTATAAATGATACAGGGCACGAAGTCTGTTCAGTACCACATACACAGAATTATAATGTAGAAACTGTTAATTTCCCTAAAACGACTCAATGCCTTTAATAAAACGGGGCAAGTTAAAATCCTAAAACCCTCACCAAAACAAATAGAAAATGACTAAAACGATACATTTACTAAAGTTCTGTACTATTTCCTAAACTCGGTCTCAATGTATTCCCGCAGCGGGGACCACCCACGAGCCCCGCAGGTAAGCGCACGCCACCGTTGTAGCCACGAGCCCTTCGGCTTCACCAGTGATCTCTGCAAAGGACAAGGAAGTCGGAGTCCTGCAAGCAAAAGATAAGCAAGATAAGTCTCTGTGCCAAATAAAGCAAAGTGAACACGTCCCGGTACACCATGCAGACCACAAGAGTCTGTGCAACCATGCAAGAATACAATCCATTAATCTCTCTCTCTCAGGTACAGTCACAGCAGTAAAACCCGTCGCCGCAGTGGGCAGTCGGCGATACAATACCCCGATCCTAACCACTGAAAGCGGATCAGCAACACGTCCATTTTTCAATGAGTGGTCTTCACAACCGTATCCATGCTCTGTTCATTTAATCGTCTAATCACACGTATAACCCCCGTTCCCATACCAGCCTCCTCGGAGCCTCTCGCCGTCAATTCGCCTGCCGATTTTCCTCCACGCCGGTCCAATTTTCTTCGACAAATTTGTAATCCACTGAATAAGCAACTGGTCGCATAGGCTAATTCTCTGCCGTCTTCCTCTGCCCTTCCTCCCCTGCCCTGGTCATTCGGGTTTGCGGTGGCTGTTTTATGTACTTTTTTATTTTTAATACATTTGCAAAGATGTCAAACTTCTTTCATGTTGTCATTAGGGGTATTGTTTGTAGAATTTTTAGGGAAAATAATTAGTTTTAATCAATTGTGGAATAAGGCTGGAACAACAAAAAGTGGAACAAGTGAAGCGCTGTAGGTCTGTTTCTCTCCCGCTTAAAGGCGATTTCCAGGCTGTTAATAGCCTGTTCCCTGGGCTAGGGGGGCAAGTGAAAGCAATTAGTTTTGTTGACCCCGGGAAATCCACGTGGGAATGTCCAGCGGTGAGCCGTACTCAGCATTTTATCAATAACCCAACACCAAAAATATTATAATTAAATAAGCACACAATTAAACCAACCACAACAACCAGTAAAGAAAATAGAACGTGATAAGTGAATAAAGTGCAACAGCAATAAAGAGAAACACAAAAAATAATATAATCAATTAGTGAAAACAACCCAAAGTGATTAATGCCGTTATGCACCACTCATGACAGGTTTGTGCCAAAACGTCATAATTAAGCCAATGCCACACATAATTCAGGGTTCTTGATATGGATATACTCCTAGAGGGTACTCTTTTCACGTAGTATACAGTTAATTTTAAAACGAGTGATGATTTGTAAATCCCAATGTTAAAAACCTTTTTCCTCCCCCCGAAACGCGACATTTCACATTCCCGATTTATATCAAAGGGCAATATATCCATTTTAGCCAATCAGCATCGCGCTCATTTTCAAATTAGTACTGATCGCTGAAACAGTGACATTCAGACGAGGTTGACGAAGTATCAGACAATATCGCAAGTTACAAACCCCGAGCTTATAACAATTGCTTTTTGGAAATAGATTTTCTGTGAAATAAAAGGGACAGACTAAAACAAATGACAAAACATAATGCCCATTAACTATAATTGGGGAGTGGAATGCCCATAGACTACAATGGGGAAACATATATCTCCAAGTCCCACACAGGAATCCTAAAATCCCTGAAGACACTTCCCTTTAAAATATCCTAATATAAAAAATAAAAGTGGAATGACAGGCCTGGACTACTGAAAACACACTAAAAACATAATAGGAGTGTTTTCACACACACACCTATTGATTTACAAGCAGGTCTCACAGATGAAATACTTTGGGAAGTTGTATGGTTTGTTGAAAGGCAAGCTCCATGATACCACTTCCTGCATTGACAACAAAGAACCATGCCCTCTCTCATTTGATTGGTTAATATACTTTCAAAACTAAACAAACCGTATCTACTGCAAAAAAATGCACAATACTTCATAGTTGATGTAATAAAACCTATTGCTTTAATATAAAATTGAATAAAATAGAAACTACTTATTGAATGTCAATTACTGTGAAGAAATGGGTTAACAATATAATTTAATATAAAAGCAAATAAAAATAGTTAATCAGTTAATTATCATAATGCTGTCTTTATTGCTGTTAATTGCTTACGAAAATTCTTTATTGTTAATATTTCTATGCAGAACTTTATTAAGGGGTATTTACAATTGTTTATAATACATCACATTATTTTACATATAGTTTCCATTTACAGTTTATTTTTTCAGATAAGGTTGAACTTGCAGTGTACATAAATGTAGATGACAGAATATATATATATATAACGGGAGGAAAAAGTATTTGATCCCCTGCTGATTTTGTACGTTTACCCACTGACAAAGAAATGATCAGTCTATAATTTTTAATGGAGGTGTATTTTAACAGTGAGAGAGACAGAATAACAACAAAAATCCAGAAAAACCGCATTTCAAAAAAAGTTATACATTGATTTGCACATTTAATGAGTGAAATAAGTATTGATCCCCTATCAATCAGCAAGATTTCTGGCTCCCAGGTGTTTTTTTATACAGGTAACGAGCTGAGATTAGGAGCACTCTCTTAAAGGGACTGCTCCTAATCTCAGCTTGTTACCTGTATAAAAGACACCTGTCCACAGAAGCAATCAATCAATCAGATTCCAAACTCTCCACCATGGCCAAGACCAAAGAGCTGTCCAAGGGATGTCAGGGACAAGATTGTAGACCTACACAAGGCTGGAAGGGTTACAAGACCATCGCCAAGCAGCTTGGTGAGAAGGTGAAAACAGTTGGTGCGATTATTCGCAAATGAAGAAACCCAAAAATAACTGTCAGTCTCCCTCGGTCTGGGGCTCCATGGCAAAATCTCACCTCGTGGAGTTTCAATGATCATGAGAACGGTGAGGAATCAGCCCAGAACTTACACGGGAGGATCTTGTTAATGATCTCAAGGCAGCTGGACCATAGTCACCAAGAAAACAATTGGTAACACACTACGCCGTGAAGGACTGAAATCCTGCAGCGCCCGCAAGGTCCTCCTGCTCAAGAAAGCACATGTACAGGCCCATCTGAAGTTTGCCAATGAACATCTGAATGATTCAGAGGAGAACTGGGTGAAAGTGTTGTGGTCAGATGAGACCAAAATCAAGCTCTTTGGCATCACTCAACTCGCCGTGTTTGGAGGAGGAGGAATGACCCCAAGAACACCATCCCCACCGTCAAACATGGAGGTGGAAACTATATGCTTTGGGGGTGTTTTTCTGCTAAGGGGACAGGACAACTGCACCGCATCAAAGGGACGATGGACGGGTCCATGTACCGTCAAATCTTGGGTGAGAACCACCTTCCCCTCAGCAGGGCATTGAAAATGGGTCGTGGATGGTATTCAACATGACCAATGGACCCAAAACACACAGCCAAGGCAACAAAGGAGTGCTCAAGAAGAAGCACATTAAGGTCTGGAGTGGCCTAGCCAGTCTCCAGACCTTAATCCCATAGTAAATCTGTGGAGGGAGCTGAAGGTTCGAGTTGCCAAACGTCAGCCTCGAACCTTAATGACTTGGAGAGGATCTGCAAAGAGGAGTGGGACAAAATCCCTCCTGGAGATGTGTGCAAACCTGGTGGGCTAACTACAAGAAAACGTCTGACCTCTGTGATTGCCAACAAGG